>NC_071573.1:29494993-29797826 GCF_024509145.1 Vidua macroura
TAATTCTTTTCTCCTTCCACACTGCCTTCTTTTGCCATAAACATCTTCCAAGATGTTCTTTATACATACATGGTTCCTCATTTTATCCATGAGCTACATGTGACTTTGGCAACTTCCACCAGATGGAGAGACTCATTCCCTGCAGCCTGTAATGGCACAGCCACATCATACTGAATATCCTCCTACTTTGTTTTCCAGATCAGGTTTCTGAGGGTGATGAAGTGACTGAATTTGCCGAGGTGTCCTTACAAGTCCATGTAAGCACAGCTTTAGGCCCCAGCAAAGGCAACACAAGGTTCATTAGTGACTCCAGGGCACATTGCTTTACTATTGGCAAAGTGTGCAGGTGCTGGCAGGTCAAGCAACACCCACCACCACCCATGAAGTTACCCCGCCTCTGCCACTTCATATTTTGTTTAAGCCATCCTTGCCTGTGATGACTTAACACCATTCAGTTGGGTAATACATAAAGCATACTCCTGGTCTTAGAGCTTTTACTCTTTCCAAAGAGCAACTTCACAACGTAGTTATTATTTCTTTTAAAATGGTGTTATAACTAACATAAGAGGCACATCAGACATTGCTCATAGTTTGAAATTACCTTTCTCAGCAGAGAAACGATCTGTTGCCGTACAGAAGGAGATTGGTTGTTCAAGTTGTACATCATAAAAAATTGAATTAGTTGCATTTCTTCCAGAGACACAATTTCTGTAGTACGATGGGTTTCACAAAGTAAACCTAAAGCATCAATGCAAACCTGAAAGATATTTAAAAGTTCACCACGAAAGAGTTACTGACATCTATAATGACACCTTTGTTTTAATGCAACACTAACACAGTAATCAGGATCAAAGCAATTATTCTAATTTAAAGGATACATAAATGGTTGTCCCTTTACCTGGCTGTGCTGATGAACTAGACCCTGTTTAATACACTCAGTGGATACAAGACCACTGCTTATGATATTTGAAAGTTCCAGGTGTCCATGGGCCCTGGCTGTTCTCAAGCATGCCATTAATGCTCCAAGAGCTCCTCTAGTACTGCAAGAGCCTAAAGAAAATGAAAACCAGTAATAATCACTGTTTGATTAATACAAGCAATGTACTATTTGCAGTGCTTGTCAGAAACTCCCAATACTTTCAACACATGACCCCCTACCTTTTATTTCTACTCCATAGATCCCAAAAGACAGTGCTGCTATAGATTAAACTAGTTCTAAATCACCTGGTTCCCATAAAGCTTTATCTCAAATGTGTCATATGAAAAAAAGACCTTGTGAGGTCTCACAAGCCAATATTTTAGAGTCACACTAAATTACTTCAAAACAAGAGAATAATAAGTCTTGTATCCACATATTTACAAGAAGAAACAATCTGTTATTGGACACACCCAGGTAAGAAATAGAAGAAAATTAGTAGTAGAAAATACAGAAATTTAACAAACCCTGGTAAAGAGAACCATAGGGCACCCACAGAAGGATTTTGCTCATGACACGAAGACACACTTATAATTATTATGACTTTCACCTTGAAATAATAATAGCAACAATAAGCATCTGGAATTTTTCTCCTAAATTAATTTTAACAATAATAATAGACCAGAAATCACATGGTTAAGATTACTTTTTTTAATCCAATCGCAATTACAAATACAAAGTTTATTTTCTTACCCAGATTAGCATCTGCAGAGGCCTGAAGAATTCTTATCATGTAGCTCAGACTGTCAGGGTTACATTTGAGCAATTTTGGTAAATAGTAATCTATTATATAAGTAGTTTGGTCATGGTTCCCTTCACACAGTATTACCAGAAGAGGAGAAACCCAGATGTTGTGCCACTGGTCAATCCAGGTGCCTTCCTGAAAACTCAAAGTAAAATGGGCCTTGTGATTTGTAAACATGGTTTCCAGAAGATCACTAGCATAAGGTGCAAGAGACTGATCACTCATTACATCCAGGATTTGCACTGGAATTGTTCTGTCCAACTGCAGTATATTTTCAGTGCCCACACACTCCACCAGACAGCCAAGAGAAGCATATTTCCCTTTTACATGCCAATCCAAGCTCAGTAAATGCTTTATCAGCCTTGCAAAGAACGGGTCTGATTTTCCATTGGATCCAGCAATAGTAGTTTGGTGTATCTGAAGAAGATTCTTGAAAATCAATTTGGTTTGGTGTCTGATGGCATCCAGAGGATGGTCCCAGTGTGTATAAATGTATTCCAGCAGCTTCCCAATTATATCAGAGTTCCCATTAAGTCTGATTTTTAGATCTGGAGAGGCTGAAACAAGGGCAGCCAGTGCTGAATTAGTCCAAATAGCAAGGATTCTAGACAAAGATGTTGCCACACTGGATTCTTTTAACCTTTTAAAAAGAAGAAACAAAAATTTTCATTACCTTCATTTATCAGTATTTAAAAAAAACCCCTATTTTGTATTTCAGAATAACTATTCATCACATTAATTTACCTTACATGAAAACAGATTAGGAGACTCAACCCATTCATGGAGGAAAAGGAATGAACACAGAAGTGATCAACTGGATGTTGCCAAGTACATGCTTCGTTACTTGACGTGCTATTAAGTGGTTGCAGCTAAACTCCCTAACAATGGGGAAAAAAACCATACTAGCCCCACAACAATAAAACAAAAAAATTACTATGAACCTACTAACATTTGAGCAGCATTATGTTGTTGCATGCTTTTTGAAAATGTAAGGAAAACTTTTCATTGCCATATAAAACCATCAAAACTGAGTATCCTATGTGCAAAAACAAGATCATGAAATTGATCTCCAAGGCACAATCAAAAGCTGAACTGAATACACATTTTAATCTCCAATCCAATAGTGCTGGTGGGCCCTTAGATGCAGGCAGCCAGAAAAAAAACAACTAAAACTCATCTTACTTCAAGTATTCCACTCACTGGCACACTTTGCTTTCCTCTGAACTTTCAGGAGGAGAGGACGTGATGTCCTGAAACTGAAGTTTATCTGTCTACATATACATAAGAACCGATACTGACACACCTTACCATAAAGGAATTGATAATTTTTTCCCATTCATGTCAGAAAACAAAATTTTAGCATGCAAGAAAAAACCTGAAACTTAGGACTATATATTCAACATCATTATATTTTTCAAATTTACAGAGTTTTTATGAATATATTAAAAAGATTGCATGATCTGTGGCAAAACCTAGTATCATTACACTGAAAACATCAGAGCTATTCCACCAGGATCACAGAGGTCATGCAAAAATAGAATTAAAAAGATAAACCTCTTCTCCCAAACATGAAACAACACAGATTAAAGCACAAACTTACTCTGAACTCAAAGACAACAAGACTGATGCAATATCTAATAATAGTTTCTCTCCATTTTCACCCATGCTGCCATTTTTCCAATCCAGCATAGCCAGTGCTCCATGGCAAAGGAAGAGCAGGACTGAGTCTGGGAGTTCTGCCGTGCACAGAACCCCACAGTTCCTCATGAACCACACTGGCACACCTGAGTGTTCCACTGTCCCACGGAGCAAGTCACTGATCTGGAACACCAAAAGCACACCCATTACAGCACATCAGAAAACCTGTTTTGTGCATAGCTTAGAAGATCTGAAGAGATTTCTTGTAAATAGTGTTTGTCAAATTCAAAACTCAAGTCTTATTACTTCATATAGCAAGGAGAGAAAAAAAGATTAAACTCCAGCTAAGGACTAATAGAGAGGCTGCCAAGCCCTGGTATCTGCATCAGCAAAGCCTCCAGACAACACTGATAGCACAGGGTAACAACATCATGATACTGCAATCTTCAGCCAAGAAATACACTTACCAACAAAGGTAATTCCTCAACTGGTTCATACATAGATCTGGTAAAGAGAATAACAGCCAGTCCTGAGGTAGTCTGAACAGTCTGCAGGAGAGTTGCTACACAGCAGAGATATTTTACATTAGAATGCAGCAAACACTGCATACTAGAACTATGTGGCAAAATTATAAAATATGACACTGAATTTTGCTAGACTACTTGTAGTTAGTTGTATCATCACAAATCTGTAGTGTCCACCTGGATAGCAAATAATAATAATTTTATCCTCCAGTGTAGTAAGAAACCACTAATCTTTAACAGAAGAAAATACAGGACTGCCCACTAAGGCAAGGAGGGCTGTAGCAGAGACTACTGACATGTTCAATTCTACTACATAAAAACATCTTATGAACAGAAAACACTATCAGTTGTGGTGTGCCCATAAATAGTTCTGACAGTGTATTTCATAGAGTTGTAGATATTTCTGGTAGGCACAGACATTTGGTGTGCCTCAAAAGTTCTCAAAAGCATTTCTGTTAGTTTTTGAATTATTAATAACAGCATTAATCTTGGTATTTGTAGTGGGACAAGTTAAACCGTACACTCTAAAACTGTGATCTACGAGTCATAGCTCACCAAAAACCAACTACTGCTCCCACTCCCATTAATCTCAGTAGCTCTGTTTCCATGCAAGCTAAACTAAGTTTTTACATGTACAGGTTATTTACTACAAAGACAACAATTTAATAAAAATATTAAGGTCTGAATGTTACTAAACTTACCATCAATTAGGAAGTTTGTGCAACTTTTCAGTAAACTACACATACTTTGCCAAACAAAAGATTCACTGTATTTCCAAAGACTTCCCTGGATATTTTCTTGCAATTTCTGTATAAGCATCATTGAAACTTTAATGGCTATCAGTAAATCGTGCATCAGCTGAGCCTGAACAATACGATTTCCATGATTCTTTCTGTGGAACAAAAAAGAGACAAGCAAGCACACAAAAAACAAATTAAAACCATTCTTCATCATCCCCAGAAAACCACATTCTGCCAACTTCAAACAGAATTAATGGTAAAAACTAATGTATTGCTTGAGTTGATCAAATATGCAACTACAGGAAAACAAGAAGCAGACTCAAGGGTAGTTTGTTAAAATGAAGTTAACAAACAAAAATGACAAATTCTGCTACATTTTCTGCAGGTTCCTGTGACAAACTTTCATTTGCATGATTCTGCCTGAGCAGAGCTGAACTTTTCCAGAAACTTTCCAAAAAGGCCAAGAGAATGCAGTGCTGTTCTTCTCTGATTTTTCAAGTAGTTCCTCCATGTATGAAGGACATTTCTATGATTTGATTTTCTTCTAACATTAAGGCAGAAAATATCTAAACTTTCACTAAAACACTTCATTAAATACCCTTCTCCTCTCAGTTCAGAATGAGAGACCACAATGAAGCCACCTCACTTAATGAAATGCTGGAAAATGTCAAGTATATCAATACTGAATTGAACACTCATGGAACATGAAAGAGTTTTACTCTACCTGAATTTTACATCTATTAATTACACTCTTTAGCCACAATTCAGATAGCAAAATCTTAACTCAAAGGCTTCCCATAGTAGCAGCTCTAACAGTATCAGTGCCTTACCTCTCTTATCATATTGCCACAAAATAATCAGTTTTTATTTAAAATCTGCATCACTGTAAAATTATATTTCTATATTTCATCAATGCATGGCTACCAAAGTAATATTTTAAACCAAACCAAATTATCTTGCAAGACTGAAATAAAACCAAATAAAATAGAGCTTCTATTGAATTCACTTGCCTGTTTTCTTCCTGTATGTCAAGCAGCAACTTCTGCAGAAACTGAAGAACTAGTGAAAATAATTATGGTATAAATTTACTTACAAGAGAAATAGAACAGAAAATTTCCAACAAAGCAATCACATATACATCTCAATACATCACACATACCCAGCTACAATGAATAGTTACCCGTACAGTGGTGATTCTTCCATTCCACCAACAAATTAAACTGGTATTTCAGTATAGACAAACACAAGCAATGCTAAAACAAAATCTCAAACTGTTTTGCAACAGCCTGCTACAAAACAACTTTCCAACCCACTTGGTCTAATCCTGTGAGATACTGACTCTCCCTACCACAATTGCTCACTGGTACTCAGATTTGTATCAGGGTTGCCCAGTAAAACAAAAGTGATCCCTGGAAATTAAAGGTATAAATCAAAGTCTGGTCTTTCACAAAAAACTACCATGTAAGGATAGTAGTTTATTGAACATTAACCAGGAGGAAATCAGATCTGATAGGTCTTCATGCCTACTTCATGTCACTTCTCCACATATACCCCTCCCCCAGTAACCTGCAGTGAAGCATATTTTACTAAAAATGCAACTTTACCTTCTTCAAACAGGTTCTTAATACAGGCTCTACCTAGAGGAAAGAAAATACATTTTAAGTACTGAGTACTAGCCAGCACTATCTATTTTACATAACTGCAAACATTACTATCAGGTGTGGCAACCACTGCTGAGCAAGTTTAACCAGAAGAACATTCGATGTCACTGTACCTAAGCTGAAGTCCTCCATACAGGAAGCAAGGTTGTCCAGCACTTTTCTGTACAAATACACATCTGTGGTTTTCAGTTCTTCCTGAAGGCAGCACACAAAGCTTTGCACAGCTGGCACCATCAAATGTCCAGGAAGACTGTTCAGTGAACTGCAACATGAACAAACAGCACATTTAGTTTGGTTTTCCCAAGGTGTTCTAACATCCACTGCACCAAAATCCATGTCAGCTAAAACTCCAATACAGATGTTTCTTCCTGCATGAAAACATCATCTGTTTTAAAATTAACATGCACATTCTCAGTTTGCAGCTAGAAAACCTGTCAGAGGGGTGCACAGCTTTGGGGTGGCTGCAACCAAATCCAGGATGGAAGCCGTGCATCTCAGCGGGACAGTGAATGTTTTCAGACAAAGCAAGGAGGGCAGCTCAGCACCAGATCTTAAAAAATGCTAAGGCTATAAAAAAATTCACTAAAGAAATACAGCAATAATTGTGCAATTAAAAAAAAATAATAGCTATAAAAATAGGCACAAGAAACCACAATTTAGTTAGGATTCCTCTGAGCCATCTTCTCTTGACAAAGCTGAGATTTTGTGTTTTACATTTCTATTCTAACACTGGATTTTAAAGTTCAAACTGCTAATTACTGCTGTCTTCCCAATAATGAAATAGGCCAAAACAATGCTTCACTTTGAAGTGATTTATCCAATGATATGTTATTTATAATTAAGATTTTTAACTTAGAAAGAAAAACAGTACATATACACATATTAAGTACTGCAAATTTTCAGTAATTAAGTTACAGCAATTTATAGAGAATGACAAATTATTGACTTTGAGATAAGGAAAACAAAAACAAAAAAAAAAAAAAAAAAAAAAAAAGGCTAACTACTGAATCTTTTACCTTGCTAATACCTTCTTCAAAGGATTCTTTGCACCCAGTGAAAAATAAATCTCTCCCAAAACATCCAAACAAGCTTTAACCATGGGATCACCTGCAGAGTTCTCATCCATCTGCTTCACCAATGGCACAATCTATAACCAAAAGAACACACAATGAACAAAAAACTCTGGATATATCATTTTTAACAGTGGCAGACTTCCCTCTCATCCAAGCACATGGCACAAAACTGTCTCCTCTTCACCATTTCCCCTTGAGTTTCAAGTTCAAATAATGTTCCAAGAACACCTCTAAAAACAACAAAAGAAATGCACACAAAATAGTAAACTTGGTGTCATTTGCCTTCCACCATTTTCAGTAACTGTGGCCCTTGCTAATTAAGTACTTGAACTACATTTCTACCTGATGCATGTGCAACTGCTTTTTCTGTGTTTCCAGGAACGTACAAAACATTAGAAGCTTATTTTAGAGCTGTATTTGCATTAAAAGTGCACAGGACATGCTCTCAGTTACCAAAAGCCACACTAACAACAGTGAAACGGTACCTGTTTAATACACTGGATCTGCTGGATGCCATTTCTCAGCTGTGCACAGTGCAGAAGCAGAGATGCCAGATTTTGCTCTTCAGCCTTTGAAAAGCCTACATTTGGAAGATGAGGGTCTTTTTATAAAGTAATTACAATAAGCAATACAAATAAGATATAATTTCTAAGAAGAAGAAATGACTGCTTGATTCTTAGGGGGTTTTCCAGTTCCAATAAACCCATTGGTGCCACAAACCCTTAAGTCGCCTAACACCTTAATACTTTTTTTTCCCCTAACAAATGTAAAAAAATCAGTTTCACTGAAGCATAAGAGTAATGGACCTCTGGGGGTCATCCAGTCCAAGCCCACTGCTCAAATACGGTCACCTGGAGCTGGCTGCCCAGGACCATGGCCAGGTGGCTTTGGAATACCTCCAAGGCTGGAGACTCCCCAACTTCCCTATTGAAGCTGTGCCCATCCTCAGTCACCCTCACATTAAAAAAGTGTTTCCCTTCACATTAAAAAGATGTTTAGAGAGGATCTTTAGTGTTTCAGTTTGTGCCCATGCCTTCCTGTCCTATCACTATTCAGCACTGAAAAAAATGCTGGCTCTGTCTCCCATATGTCCTCCATTCAAGTATTTTTTACACATTGCTAAGATCCCCCTGAGCCTTCTCTTCACCAGGCCCAAGAGTCCCAGCTCTCTTAGCCCTTCCTCATAGGAGGTATGCTCCAGGCCCTTCATCATCTTAACCCTTAGCTGGAGTCTCTCCAACATGTGCATATTACTCTTGTACTGGGGAGCCAAGAACTGGATGCAGCAATCCAGGTGGGACCTCACCAGTGCTCCCTCATAATAACTTGTATTACTTCGTTTTGGGGTTTTTACAGTAAATATCACTGGAAGTCTGTCTCATCAAACAAACAAAAAAAATCCCCACAATAGAAAGCACCATTTGAACAGTAGCTTTAAAACAAATTAACTACACAAAACACAAAGACTGGAAAAGCAACCTCCAGAGAACCCTTCCAACCTCAATCATTCTATGACTCTTGGAAATTCAGTGTTATCCCACATATTCAAGCTAGCATATTGGATATTACTGAATTACAGGCCTGCCAGTAGGAATACAAATAGGACCTTCTGCTACCTTCCCACCTCAGATAAATCCAAGTAAAGAGTTTTCAAATCAAAGCCACAATGCTCTAAACGGTTTTTTTTTTACTCTGCCAGGTAAGAAATCATTGTCATTACAAAATAAAAACAAACCACAGCAGAACAAACACATCTACAGCTCACTAAACAAAACCACTAGAAATAAAACATAACAAGCAAAAAAACAGATCAATTTCGGTAACTACTTGAAGGCAAGAGAAGTCAAACATTAGTTCAGAAAAACACCCTACTTACTCTTTAGTTTTTCCAGCTGATGATGATCAAGAAATAATGCATCCACCTGAATTTCCTTCTTCTTCTTTAAAACCATTTTAGTTGATTTAGAAATGCCTGCTTAAAAAAACAAATAACAAACAAAACCAAAAATCAAAACAACAGGTCACGTGGTTTTAAAAACATAATTACAAACATTTCCTACAATAATGGTCTTTTCATTGTCCTACTGTCTTGAAATGTTTGTTGCGTTATCTGTGCAATTTTTCTCAAGGAAATAGCTCTCTTAAACAATTTCAGCTATTTCCAGCATTTCATCCAAAATTCACCCAAACTTCACGATGCAAAATGGAAGCAATAGAAAAGGGGAATTGCTGAACACATGACATACTGTCTCACTGGAGTTTTCACTGCACTCCTTACATAGCCTGTGGCATGACCCTGGATCACTGTTTGGAAACATCATACAGAAGGAAGAAACTAATGTCACAAAACTTCCCTTGCTCAGTTTTGGTGTTTAAAACTCATTCAGCTTGTATTAATGTCAAATAAGAACTGTGCAGCAAACCGAACAGCTCTGCTATTATGCATGTTACAAACAGCAAGTTCTTTTTTGAATGGCAATGGTTATTTAATACGTGCTACAGTATCACTGACTCGAAAGCGCGTTATTGTGAAACAGCTGAGGTCCGAAGGGGCCTTTGCAGCTCATTCGGACCAACCTCCTGCTAAAGCTGGGCCACCTGAAGCCAGTTACCCAGGCCCATGTCCAAGTATCTTTTGAATATTTGCAAGCATGGACACTGCACAGCCTCTCTGGCCCACCTGAACCAGTACTCGGCCACCTTCACTCCACACCGAGTGCTTCTGATGGTCTCAGAGACCCGCCGTGTTTCAGTCTGTACCCATGGCCCCGGTCTTGCTACGGGACACCACGGAATGGAGCCTGGCCCCAGCTTGGCTGCGCCTCGTTCGCACATACTCCTGAACTCTGGTAAGCCCTCCAGATCCCCTATCCCGCCCCACCTGTGGGGCCCAACGCGGCCGCCCCCAGCGCCTCCGGGAGTTCACGAGCAGACCGGAGCCGGCCCGCCCGGCCTCAAAGGCGACCGCCGCCGGACCCCGCTGCCCGCGAGTGCTCCGTGCCCTCCCCGCACGAACAACCCCGCGCCCACGGCGGCACCGAGCGCTCGGATGGACCCCGGGCCGGGCCACGCCGCCTCCGGCACCCGCCCGAAGCCTCCCTCGCCTCGGCGGCAGCGCGGGCCCGGAGCACGGCGGCGCCCGCCTGGGAAAGCGGCTGCAAACAGAGCGCCACAGCAGCACGCAAGGGAAACACCGAGGGAACACCGCCCGCCCCTTACCCGAGCGGACCCTCACCCGCGGCGCCGCGTCCCTTCCCGGTGCCCGCACCCCGCCCCACCACGTGCCGGCCGCCGCCAACCGCGGCGCTCCCCGCCCCCGGCCCGGCCCTGCAGCGGCACCGGCGCCGCCTCACGCCGGGAGCGCTCGGGGAGCCGCTGCTCCCAGTGCTGCTGAGCGGTGAGGCCGCAGCGACTGCCGCCTTTCCGTGGCAAATACTTGTCCTAACTAAAAGATGAACCTACGTGAGTACCGAGTCACAGAATCGATCAGGTTGGAAAAATCCAACCCGTGACCGACTGCCGCCACGTAAACAGACGCACAACACCAAGTGCTACATCCAGTCTTTCCTTACACACCTCCAGGGGTGGCGACTCCACCACCTCCCTGAGCTGCCCATCCCAATGTCTAATCTCCCTTTCTGTGAAGAAATTTTTCCAAATGTCCAGCCTAAACCTCCCCGGTACAGCTTAAGGCTGTGTGCTCTTGTCCTGTCTTTAGTTGCCTGGGGAGAAGGGCCCGACACCCACCTGGCTACAGCCTCCTTTCAGGCAGTTGTAGAGGCTGAAAATGTCACCCTTGAGTGTCCTTGTCCTCCTGGGTAAATAACCTTGTCTCCCTCAGTGGCTCCTCCAGACCCTTCATCAGTTCCACTGCCCTTCTTTGGACTCACTTCAGAGTCACTGGACTTTGTAAGACACAACATTTCCTTATTTTAAATGTATTCTCAACTTTGGAAAAAATTGGTAGTAACTTTGATGTAGCCCATGACGGCCTTAGCTAGTGTTTCTTGCCAGTAGTTACTCTCCCTCCTCAGTTCCTGAATGTCCTCAGCAGATTTAAATGGATGCTCTGTCTTTTGGAGCCTAATCTGTCAGGTGCCCTTGCTGCACACAGTGGCTGGTCGGCTTCCTTCCAACTACATTTCAGAGCCAGAGGAAGCAAATGCTATTTTGCATCCAACACAAATCAAGCTGCTCTAGTTACAAACCCTTTATCTAGGGAACAGAAGGAGGCTTCACTACACACTTCACAAAAATCCAATAAACTTAATTTGAAAAGTGTGCTCCATTTGTTTCCTCATAACCATTTCTCTTGATTCTTTCCAACAGTCCCTAATTTGCCACCACTTCCACATTTTCTAAAATTGTAAAATTATGAAGCAAACCCAGCTAATTTTTTTAATATAAGGATTTATACATTAGTAATTTTTCAAGTATCTGAAGGGAGCCTACGAGAAAGATGGAGGTAGACTATACAAGCATGTAGTGACAGGACAAGGGGAAATGGATTCAAACTAAAAGAGAACAGATTTAGATTCGATGTTAGGAAGAAATTCTTCCCTGTGAGGGTGGTGAGGCACTGTAACAGGTTGCCCAGAGAAGCTGTGGATGCCTCATCCCTGGAAGTGTTCAAGGAGATGTTGGATGGGGCTCTGAGCAAGCTGGTCTAGTGGCAAGTGTCCCTGCCCATGGCAGGGGGGGTGGAACAAGATGGTCCCTTCCTACCCAAACCATTCTGTAATTTTATGATTTTTAGACAGAGAAGGTTGTTTGTTTTTTTTTTCAGTTTTCAGCATCTATGTTCTGTGCCTTTCACAATCCTCCCAGGTCCCATGTGAATATAATGTATGTAATAAGTACATAATTTGCAAATGATAGATTATCAAATGGGGACAGCCTTTCCCAGGTCTGTGAGTTTTATCTAGCAAAGATACAACATTTCCCCCAGTGTGAAAATGGTTATTGCAAAAGTGACTACTGTAAAAGGGCAGCTCAACATAGCAGTCCTGCTTCCATTAAGATTTAAGAGCAGCAATGTTTAGGTAAGGAAAAAGTGGAAAATATAACAAAACTCATTCCTTGCCAATTGACTTTCACCCAACAGTGATTCTTAACAATCTAAAGCAGCCAGAGGCCATTAGGGTCTGCTCAGGACTTTCAACAAACTTCTGGATCCCTCTCTAGCACCAGAGGTTCACAGTGCCTTCTAACTTCTGACATGGTAATGGCCAAAGGAATTGAGAAAAGGTTTAACCACATGCAAACATATAAAGAAAGTAATTTGAGTTTTTCGCTGTTTTGTGGTCAGCCATTTCAAGGAAACTGACACAGTTATTTGGCACTACCTCTCCCAGTGACCTACTTTAAATGCTGGATTATCTTTAGCTCAAAAAGAGATTTGATGCTTTTAAGTGATTTAACCTTCCAGACAAATCAGACAATTATCCTCATCCTCACTTAGTGCAAGCAAAGTCTCCAGCTCCTTCAGCCCAGTTCAATACCTACATATTTTACATTCACTGTGATCCTCTTTCTACAGACTGGCCAGTTTCAGGAAGCCTTTCCAAAGTTCCAGCTCTATGTATTCCAGCTCATTTTCTGTAACACTATTTCCAGTAACTTTCTCCTTTCCAAAAGAGCTTTGCTCTCCCCAAGTTTTTCCAGTTAGGGGAAACATCAGTGCCAGGGAGCTGTCAGGTAACACCTGAAGAATCCACATTTCCTAGTGCAATGAAAGCAAAGAGGCATCTAGAGGAATGAAATGATAACATGCAACACCCACACATGTCAATTGCTCTGTTCTCTAAGAGCACCAAGTTTCCAGTACTCAAAATACCTTACTCAGAACTAGCTCACACACCAGTGCTCACCAGGCAGGGGTTATGAGACTTAACTATCTTAAAAAGGTAAGTCACACTGTTTTCATAATATCTGATCTGCTGGTAAGAAGCAACAGACCTTTGAATTACTGATGCTGTGGCTGTGCTGTGCTCTGCTGTGTGCCACAAATCTTCCCAGAGACCAAAAAAAGCCTCAGAGCATTAGAAATTGCTAGGGAGAGAATAAAAATCAAGCAAGAAAGTATCACTATGTCGCTACATAAATACACCTACACCTCAAACACTGTGTACAAAATGTGGTAGGACTGCCACAAAATGTGGTAGGACTGAGGTAGGATACGAGAGATGGCCAAAGGTAGTGAGGGGCATCTCACTGTGAAGCCATTAAAGTAAATTTGTCACTTTACTCTGAAAGAGACAATGGAATATAATAGAAATTTCTAAGAACATTTTTCATTATCTCTGCAAAAATTTAGGGGTATCAAGTGAAACAAGAAGGTGACGTCTAAAACCAAATGAGTTATTTAAACCATGGCAATCATCATCTTAGGACATTTTGGAACTTGAAAATTATGTTTGTTCAAAAGCAACTGGACTGAATCACAAGAGGAAAAAAAAAACAAAAAAAAACAAAACAAAACAAAACAAAACAAAACAAGAAAAGTTTCAAATGACAAAACTTCTAGCTCTGAACCTCCCTGAACCTCTAGTGACTGGGACAGTATTCTGGAGTAATGACACTTCCCTGGGCACTGTCTGAAGACAACAATCAAGTGAGTGGGTACTCTACTGGCTGACCAGGTACAGCTATTTTCACTAGGATGTCTCAATATATTTCTGCAATTCATCAGAAGGCTTTTTTCCTAAGCACTGGGTTTATGCTCACAAACTTTACAGTTTTAACAAATCAACATCCACCACTGAAAATTCTCCTCAAAAGAAATAATCTAACCCATACACAGAAACTTTAATGTTTAAGCTGTACATTCTAGCCCTCTTGAGCTACATCTGTGCCAGTAAGTAGAATATTTTATATTTTATGTTTCTTTCAGATGGAGATGACTATATAATATTTGAAAACTCTCAGAAATTGATTATGTAGAGCAATATAGAATTTTACCACTCTGTGGCGCCAGATAATTAAAAAGAGGTTGAGCTTTTAAAGGGAAGCCATGGATCTTCTCATAAACTGTAGTTTTCCTAAGTAAAAAAAGCCTTTATTAGTAACTGAAGTAACCCCAGATTCTTGCATCCAAAGGTACCAAAGCACAAATACTAGAGGTTATTTAGATAAAATGCCACTTTTCTGTCACTGAAAGACAAGTCATAGCCTTGAAAAAGCAACACTAAGTCATCTCATAATAATAATAATTGAACAGGAATGATCTTTCTCCCTTCCTCTCCTCCACTTAAATTGTGCCTTTAAAGTTTTCTGTCAAGAAAGATACTTTTAAATTAATTTGACTGTTGCCTGGAAATGATCAATTTATTTATATCACAGTTTTGTAATTGCAACTAGTGTAAAAAATGGGAACCTTTTTCTCTATTGCAAGTCTCAAATATATATGTCACCCTTTCAAGGAATCCACACAAAAATTAACTTACAGAAGACACTGTATGATCTAAGATTTTAGAATCACAAAATGCTTCCTGGCATATATGTCCAACTATAGACACGCATACCAATCTGAAATACCTAAACTTAAATGGTTTCAATATTTATCTATGTGAGAAAAGACCAGAAAAAGGTCCTTTTTTCATGAAGGGGTAAGGTCCTGGTCCAGCATGTCAGAATGACGTTCTGCATATGCAGAAAAGTCTCATAAACCCAAAATTTTACATTCTAGTTGCAGATTTGATGACAACTTGATCATCTCTGGAATGAAGCTGGTGGCATTTTTTGGATTAACTTTCACACACCAGAGTAGATGTTTTGCAATACAATATTCATAATACTTTTTACCAAATGAGGTTAGTGTTTAACAAGACAACCAGGAACTTAGAAATTACTTTCTTGCATTAAGTCAATTACAGACAGTACAAAGCCTGCAACATCTTCAGCCCATGTGGAGGCTAATATTTAAGATTCACATTACAGAGGGAAATATTTCTTAATGTTCTGACTTTGGTTCACTTCTGCAGGGAGCCATCTAACAAATGATCACTCCAAAGTGCAAATACCTTGCAGTTTGTTTGTGCAAGGTACTGTGTATCAGTATTTTGCATTTCTCCACATATTTTCAGGAATGTGTGCAGATTTATTACTGCTTGCATGTACCTTCCATCAGCAACAACAGTAAGGAGGAAGAGCTCTCTTCTTGAATCTCTGCTGACATGTACAATCGTTTTCTGTGTCTTTGCCTAGAAGATTTATGGCTTTCCCCCTTGCTTTCTATTTACAAAATAAAGTTGTATTTTGTATTTTTTGTATTTTGTTCTATGCATCCCAGTTGTTCTACTTGTAATTCTATTCCTTCAGTAATGGAACACAGATTCTAGCCACCTCTACATCACAGCTAAGGGCACTTGAGAGAAAATCCTGAATATCCCTATTCCTTCTTCCAGAATATTTTTTTCAAGCGTCTTTCTCTATCAGTATCGAGAGCTCCATCACTGCAGAGCATTTTTATTACTTTGAGGGCAGTGAAAATGTGAATCCACTAGACAAACTGAAAGAAATCCTCGTTGAGTGAGCAGGCTTTGCTCTCCCTCTTGCGGTCCAAGCACGTCATTCCCGCAGCCTCCCCCAGCTCTGTCACTGGATTCAAAGGCTTTGCGCACGCTTGGGAGCGAGCGTGTCGCTATTCGAGCAAACGATATGGACGAAGTTTTCATTGAACCCCAATGCTAAATCGTTTTGTATAGCTCTCGTTAGGAACCAGATGATGATTTTGATTCTTCTGGCTAAATCTTGTAATCCAAAGAAAGGTTTTTTTCACCTCGTGTTTTTAATGCAGCAAACATTAGACAGGAGGCATCGGGTGGAACACAAAGCACTCCTCGCTAAAAACCAAGGGCGTTTTTAACACTCTTTTTAGCGACCAGTTTAAAAAATACATTAAACACTTAGGAAATTACCAGCAAATGAAACTGTTTCAGTGAAGTCGTTTGGATACTCTAAGGTCACTGCAACTGGGTGGAAAATTGGAGGCTGTACTGAAGTGAATAGGAAAAAATGAAATTGTGTGTATAACCAGATGGGGAATATTTGAGCTTCTAAGACCTGGGTTTTATTTATTTTTTTTTTTTTCCAAAAGAAAAAAACTGCACTTTAAATGACTCACAGATGTGAACAAGCAGTTTATTCTGCACACCTACATTATAAATAACCCCCAGAGAAATGGTGCAGTGTGGTTTGTTCATGCACCAGAAGAGTCTGTGAAATATTTTGTCTCCATAAATCATAATCCAAACAAAATAGAGACCTTAAATCTGAGTCCAAATGAACGTGTATGAGGAAGATTCCTCTACTTGCCAGGCAACACACTAATTACATCTGCCAGATACTTTGTAATACTTGAGTCAGTCTTCTAAAAGAGACAGAGACGGCTGGTTACCGGACATGTACTCTCAGCTCTTTTCAGCCGGAGAGGACCAAGAGCCTGCTGCCAGCACGACTCAGCAGCAGATGCACCTGCTGCTTTATGTCGGCTGGAACTCAAATACAAAGTGGGTTGTTACCTATGGATAGGGCAGCTCAGCGAAACCCATTTAAACTGTAATATCCCCAGCATTGCCCCGGGCGGGGACCGCACTGTTCCAACCCTCCGGTATGTACTTGACAAATGACCTTTTAGAAGACGTGTAATTTACATTTCAGTAAGCTCCAATGCTGGAGTCAAAGAACTGCAGAGCAAGCGGATGCTTCTTCCTAGCATTGTCTTCGAAACTAAGATAAAAACTTCCTAATTCACAAAGGAACTTTAAAAACGGCGATGGGAAAGGGGTATGGGCAGGCCGTCTCTTCCTGGAACCCCTCCGCCAGCCTTGCCCTCGAAGCCCTCCAGCCGGGTTCCATCGCCCTCCGTCCGGGAGCCCGCTCCCCGGGACGCCATCGGGGCCGGAGCAGGCGGGGGAAGCGGCGGCTCCGGGAGCGCATCCCGCCAGCAGGACCAGCCCGGGAAGGGCCCCGGCTCCGGGCCGCTCCTCCCGCCGGCTGCCGGGGCCGCAGAGCCGCGCAAGCCCCGCCCGGGCGCCCCGCCGGGGGCGGCCCCGCTGCTCAGTGGCCGCCTCGGCCGTCGCTCAGGCGGCCGCGCCGCTCGCCGCGGGGATGGTGGGGCGGGCGCCGAGGGGCGCGGGCAGCGCCCACAGCCCGGACGGCGCCCGGCGCGGCGAGCCACGGCCGGCCAGGTCTGACCTCCCTTTCCTTGCCCCCTTCCCTCCCTTCGCGAGCGGGGCCGCGCCCGGGCCGGCCCCCGGCCCTTCCCGGCGGGGTGTCGGTCCCGGCGGCGGGGGCGCGGCGGGACAGCCGGCGCGGTGCCCCCCGGGTGACACCGGCGGGCGGGGGGTGGCGGAGGGTGATGCTGGGTCAGATCACCGCGGGGTGTCGGGTCACGGCAGGACTCCGGGCTGTCCCCAGGCGGTGTCCCCACGGCTGGGGACTGGCGTGCCTGAGGTCCCGTGAGGTCCTGTAAGGTCCAGGCTCCTCTCGTCCCGTTGGCAGTGCCGCTGCCGCATCCCTACCGTCTTCCGAAATACAGAAGAGCGAGAAGAACACGACTCCCAAACAAACGTGCAAAACTATGATACTTTTGAGATACCTGCACGGCTAGCTTTCAGAATTTCAAGAAATTAAATTGGGACATAGCGTGGTGTCACAGTGCGGCTTAAAAATTGCTGTCATCAAGAAAAGGACATAAAATGATCTTGCGTGCTTTAATCTTGTTTGCTGCACGCATTTGACACTGGGAAGCCGAGCAGCAATGAGCTGGGAGGGGGCAGCCTGGCCCCTGAAATCGGGGTTTGTGGGGGTCTGCGCCCGGGGCTGGAGTGGGCAAGCACTGGCTGACTGCGTCACTTCATGGGAACAACCTCATCAATACCTAGGAAGCAGCAGAAAAAGCATTCCTTACCTCAGATTTTGAAGGAAGTTTTAAATAGCGCAGGCAACAGTTTGAGCATAGAATTATGCAAAAAGAGTCAAATGGAAAATAAAGTTACCAGTGTTTGGAGGTGAGTAAGGGCCTTGGCCAGCAACAAACCTGAGAATGACTTCCTTGATTCCTACACAGGTCCACTTTGTGTCTCATCATTTCCCTTCTCCAGTCCAATGTTTATGGCACCAAAAATATTTATAAGTGCTGAGTTTGGGTGAAAAGATGGAAGAAATGGACTTGAAATTCAAGAGGTATGGTCCAAATGTATTTAGGTCACTAAATATTTCAGGATGGTGAAGGGAATCCACTATGTACTGCACAAACCCACTCCTGTTGAAACAGAAGAACTTCCCAAACTTTCTCCAGCAGAAAGGACATCCAGAAGACAGACAGAATATGAAGATTTTAGTTAAACACTGCATTTTGTTAAAACCAGAGGAAAACACTGACAATGTCATAAGGAATATGTAAATTTTTTTTAACACACTTCAAAAAGGTAGAACATTGTTCCCTCCCCCCGAAATGTATTTTGATAATTTCCAAGCAGACGGCAAAGAAAAGGAAATTATATCAATCCCGTTGGGGAGAATGTGACATTCTGACTTCTTGAAGCCTAGAAAGAGGTTTATAAACTTAAAAAACGAAAAAGACAAATTTAATCTTTCCAGACTTGTCAAACTTGTCTCAATTAATTTTTGATTACATAATTAGAACTTAAGGCTTTAATGTGCGCTTTTTTAGTTTACTTTTCAAAAGATTTAACTTTTTAAGACTCAGGGGAAACAGAGGGCTTTGCGGTGGGAACTGGAGCAGGAAGAAGGGGCGGACTCTGTGTAGGTTTGAGTGCTGATTCAGAGTACTCTATTAAGCCAAGAGAAGATGAACTCATTTTTATCCTCCCTTGGGGAATCAGACAAGAAACAGGAAGTCATTGATTCTAAGTAAGATCATTCACTCTGCAAGTGTAAACAGTGTGTTACGTGCCTGTAAATATTTCCAGAACCCATTGGCTTGTTGGAAAATACAAAGTAAATTATTACAATCTCTAGCAAAGAACCCGCAATAAAAAGAGTTACTTTCAGTCTTTTTATCCATAATGTTTATGCAGTGGAATATTAATGAGCTTGGACATTGGGAAACTACTTGGCTGGACACACTGTTCACTGCCAGAAATCCATCTACTCAGATGTTTTGTCTGTTGAAAGACAAACATTTTTAACTCCACCCTGTAATATTGCACCCTATCAAAAAGCAAAAATTCTTTCATTACTTGACCCGTTTGTGTTTTCACTGCCACAAGCACTGAAATACCCCACTGTTAAGCAGACGTTGGCCTCGTCCATTTCTGTTTTATGTAGCTGCAACTAGTTAAAAAGGAAAAACCTAAAATATCCTAAATAGTCTAATAACATGTTGCCACTCCTCATTACTTAGGAGACTAGAACCCAGATAAATCTGCAGCAGCTGAAACTACTTCTTCCCTCCAAAATAGAAGAAGGTGCTGATTGGCAGTGCCACCTTCCCCCCTTGAACAGGGGATTCTAGACAAGCAGAGACGATCATGGATTAGGAACAGGACAACAGTGAGCAGTTTGCTTCCTTGACAGTCCAGGGAATTTTCTGCTAAGCTTAAAAGGAGAATGGCAAAAAACACCAGAGGTGTCTCGGTCACCTAGGAGGACTGCAGTTGAAATGCTTGTGTTTAGAATGTGGGTGTTGTAGGATCAGCTTAGGAAACTATTTTAATAATGTACTTAAATCCTAGTGATTCCTTAGGGATTCTGGAGTGGGAGATTCCTGAAAAGGCATAGATGTAACCTCTGGTTTAGCAGTTTGAATCCTGCAGGACCAAAGGAAGAAAGGGCGAAAAATGGAGCAGTTATCTTCAGACAAGTGATTGTGGAAAAAAGTTACAAACTTCAGTTTTTCTTTCCTAGTTTTTCTTCTAAATTAAGGTATGGAATGAAAGAAACAAGGAGTTTAGGGTACGAGAAAGGAAAGAAGGTTCTGAGCCAGGGTTTTTCACCTGTTTAGTTGAAATGAATTTGAGAGTCATATGAGACATGGGAATTTAGAAGAGCAATAGAAAATATTACTGTAGCAAAGAAAAATGAAGGACTTTTTGGAATCTGGCTCATGACTTTGATCTGTCTTGTGGTGCTTTTCCTTTTTTCTTCTTGTTGTCAAAAACAGCGGAGAAGACAAATTCATGTGTTTGGTCTCCATCTGAGGGGTTTCATGTGGGGCTACCTCTTCCAATGCAGGGAGGAAGGGAAGTGTTTGAAGCTGGGCTTCTGGAGGCCTGGGATAGTCATGGGAGGGGGGCTCTCAGTGGTGTCACTTACTCATCTGTCTGTGTCAGGACTTGCAGTGTGGAGATCTGTATTAGCCTTAATCTCCCTGTATCAGCCTCCTTCGTCATACTGAAAACAGTGGCTACTTGCCTTTCCTCATCGATGTCCCACTGTTGAGGTGACAAACATGCAATATAACATTATGACTTGTAGTTCTTTCTTTCCAGTGGCCTTCCACTGAATGTTTTTTTTACATGTTTATTATTTTTGAGATAAATTGGATACTTAGGAGCTATTCAGGCTTTATTTTCAAAGCCAAACCTAAGTGTCCAGAACCTTGCAAAGGCCAGGCCTTTACTTAGCAAGGGAATTTTGGACTGAATGGTTACATTCAGCCATCCACTTACTCTATTAAACTGTCTACAAATACTTGGAATAAAACAGAGCCCAGTCCTTCTGCTTACACACAGATGATTTTCTTGGCTTCTCAGACTCAAACCATGATGAGCCAGCTTTCATCCTGAATAATTTTTCCAGAAATGCTTGTCCAGAAGGCACTGAGGCTAATTTCCAGAAGGCATGAGCAGTTAAATGTGGATAAAAGCACAGAGTTGAGACTGAAATATGCCTGAACTAGGAGGTCTTGAGATCTGCAACAGCTAATGCAAAAAGATTGTTTTTCATGTGGGGGGTCCATTAGAGACCATTTGGTCACTCACTTTTACATTTGGAATTAGAAACTTCCATCTCATTAAGGATATTGAATTTTAAAGGCAATTTGATTAAGCAGAATTTTAAAGGACTTTTAAAAGAGTGGTCTGCCAAACATTAAACTTGCATAAAACCAAATATGATACTAACTCACAAGCAGTTACATCTGTATAAAACATTTGCTAAGCAAAAGCTCAGTTCCCTACAAGATACCCCTGAGTAAGAAAGGATAAATGCAGTAACTGAAGATTAAAATGTGAGATGTGTGTCTGCTTATCAAGGAAAAATAATTGCAGCATAGGATAATTGAAGAAATTAAAATACAATAAACCTAAATATTATCAACACAGATTTCAGAACTTGATAAGGGCCTCAGAAAACTTAACATACTTTTACCATGTTTTATGAAACTGCATTTGTGCAAGATTTGGGGGCATTCTTGAGATTTAAATAAAATAGGTTAGTATGCATATTAAAATAAAGTCAGACATTAAATGCAGACTGAATTTGACATGGAGATTTTTTCCCCTTCTTTTTCCAGCATAAATATGGCTGAACTTTCAGAGCCAGAAGGTACTGTAAACTGGAAGGAAAGATGTTTAACTTTGGAGTCACAGTTAATGAAATTTCGTCTTCAGGCAAGTAAGATCAGAGAACTGTTAGCAGAAAAGGTAGGTCTCATGGGATGAATTTTAATGATGCATAAATGATTTTATTTTATTATGGGGGTCGATCTCAAGTTTTTATTTTATTTTATTATTATTATTGTTGTTGTTTTATTATTTATTTATTATATATATTTTATTTTATTATATTATTTTTTTATTTTATTTTATTTTATTATGGGGGTCGATCACAAGTCATGGTTTGGGATTACAAGTACTGAGATTTTTTCAGAAGGGGAAAAATAGCTTTTTACTGTAAAATATATGGAAACCATGTACATTTTAATGCTGTGAAAAAATTTTACGTATCACAATTGCCAGCAAGAAATGTTCATTTTCAAGTAAGAGCACACTGACAACTCTCCTGCAGAAAAAAATATGTATCCAGTAATCACTTTTACAACACTGAATAATATTTAACACATTTATTAAGTATTTGAGATGTGATTTAAGACACAGAAATCATCACGGAGAAAATCTAGAAGTATTATTTTCCCCAGTATTCTTTAATGTATCATATAATTTACCAGACTTCATTTTCTTATAAGAAGACATCTCCAACTATGGCTCATCATCTGAGTCTCTGGATCCAGAAAGTTGAAAAGTATTGTATCATTTATTTTGAAAAGTATTGTTTAAATATTTACTTTATTTTTCAGCAGAGAAACATTTCACTTGGCATTTTCAAATATGTGTATCCCAACAGTCAGTTTTAATTGAGCCCATATCTGAAACACAAACCCTCACCATTTTATTTACCTGGTAACATTCTGACAAAACAAGGCAATTAAAAGAGTACAAGAGACAAAAGATCTTAGAGATTTATTGGAACTATGTCATCATTAAGACTAACTTCAGTGAATTTACCTATAATACTTATCCACATGCACCCTAATTTTGCTGTTACATTTTCTGCGAATTACTACAGACATCAGACTTACAGATCAATAGTTGGTTCAACTAAATAATCCAGTTCTTGACTGAATAAAATTTGGCAATTTATTGCTATTAATTTTATCTATTCATGGTCTTATTTGTTCTATGGAGGCACCCAACCTCAATTTGAGATGGAAAAAAATGGAATAAAGAAATTTAGTATTTTCTGTATTAGACTTATTTTCATTAAGTAAATGAATATTTACAGCAGTATAAAAAAACTTCTAATATTTTTTTTCAAATAATAGTAATTATTATATTCCAAATTCCACTGAAATTGTATTCTTACAGCTAATACTCCAAATAGTTCTGCTTCAACATAACTAAAAATATTGCTGGTAGAAAACAGTGTAGTTGAAAACTCTTATTTTTTTTCTAATCCTGCAATTTTTCTATATGGCAAACTCTTATTGAAGAGGTATTGCAGAATATTAGGTTTGGGAAGAATAATGAACTGTGCAAAAGCCATTCTTTGAAATTTCATTTAAGAATTAAAAAAAAGGAGAACTACCTGTGCCTTTCATTATAGTTATCAAGGCTCAGAGATGAGCAAGTTATTATCATCAGTCTTGGGGGAGAATATCCATCCAAGAGTACCATCCTGGCTGCTGTAACATTCAGTAGATCATTGGATGCTTACACAGTCAGAGCTGTTAGGTCAGGGGTATCTGCTCTGTCTCTTTACCCCATCTGGATCACTGCATTTTGGGATGGAAAGTGGCTAAACACTGGACATGACTTTCCTGACAACCTTCTAGCAGCCATTACTACCAAGTTTTATGCGGCTGCTGCTGATTGTCGTTTTGGCAACCAAAAAGTTAAGATTAATGAATGCCACTTCACAAAACTATATAAGTTTTTAGAAAGATTTTGGAAATTTGAATGCTTGTTATTTGACTTTTCATTTTGTTAATTTACAGTTTGCATTTACGGGCTCTTAACTGCTAGAAATACCCTGTTATATTAATAACAATGTATGCATAATCATATAATTTCAAATATCAACACAAAAAACCCCAAACAGAATAAGATGGATAAAACCACAAGTCTTCAGCACTGTGCTCAAAATAAAGTATTCAAAGGCAAATTACGCTCTCATCTGTGAGAAATATGACTCTGAAATAGATTAAAAAAAACTTCAGAACTTAGCTTACTGCCTTCTTGTTTTAGTTTGCCTTACCTTTCTCAGAAATTTCAGAAAAAGCAAAGTGATTACAGGCATTACATGAGAGAAGCATTTTCTGTTGAAGACCACAGTTCCAACAAGTATTCAGTCGGGATAATTCGACATAATACTTTCCAGAGCAGAGCATCAGCAGACTTCATGAAAAATGATCTTTCTTCTTACTGTGCCACTTTGACTTTTTAGTAGAAATCTTTCACTCATTAACTGGCATTCAGTTGGGACATGTATAAAAGCCTGGTCACAGCTTAATAAAATTTGATCATATTCATCTGCAAATTTAGAAATTTGGCACAATTCAAAAGCAACCATTTTCCAAATGGGCAATAAAATACTTGCATGTATTTCTGAGTTGGTTTCATTTGCCAATAACTCAGCAGTTATTTTTTCACATTTTAATTTTTGAAATTATACTGACAGCTGTCAGTATTGGTTAAAGGAAAGATACACTCCCACTAGTTTGAAATTCAGCTGCATGGGATTGTTACTCAAAAATATGTTTGGGAAATAGTAAAGGGAGTAATGAAGACCCAATTGGCCAGTAACTGACAGTCATCCTGATACTAATGACAAAATAATAATGCAGCTAATATAAAGCTTTATAGGTCCTTTCTGGATTTGTTACTTGTTGTAAACTGAAACACATTGGCAAATGTGTCAGAAATAATTCTCACCCTTACTTTGATTAGCACAGGCCTTTATTTCTGGTTTTGTTTACAATCATCTCTACTCTGTGAAATGTGTACTGAAACATTGAACAATAGCAGCAGACAGTGTTCCACTTGAAAGCAGCAACAAAATCACAGCACTGTGGTGTGACAGACGTAAAACCCTGTGGGTATTATGCTATGTAATTGTTGTAGAAAACAGAGTAAGAATGATACTGTGACAAAAACAGGGAGTCTGTACAGGAAGATAAGAGAAATGGATTGGTGGTAATTCTCCAGCCTTCCTCCTCTGCCTGTGTTTGAGAGGTATCTCTTCAAGACAGTATCAGGGAAAGGAGTTTACATCCCATTACCCCATGAGTATGCCTTGCCAGAAACTGCCATTGGCTTCTTCCTCTTGTTGTAAAACAGTCTAGAATCAGATTTAAATAAGGGATATCTTGAATCTAGCCATTTCCAATATTTGTGTATGGATTCAGGCTGGATTAATTGAAGTACTTGTCTTATACACTAGAAATCAAATACCTTTGCAAAGTTATTTTATTTAATAGCACTTCTGCAAATAAATGAAGAATTGACATGCAAAGTCTTGAGTATATTATTCTAACAGATGTGTTGTGATTCAGAAAACCAAACTATTGGCTGTATTCTGTAAATTTAGGAAGTAGTCATCCTTGAAAATCAGCTGAGGAGTTTGAGAAATTTGCATTGTAAATGTGTTGCAGCAGTACAGCTACTGGAACTTTAATTTTTTACTGAACTTGAGGAGAAGAGAGAAGCAAGGCAATATACAGTATTTTCAGAAAACATAATCCATTCCCTGTTGTTTATTTGTTTTTAATATTTTTTCACTTTGCCAAGTAAAGTCTATATTTATAAATCCAACGTGCAAAGAAAGAGACCTTGTTGAAGTTTGAAGCAGAAGCTGCTGCTGTAAGTGGGAGAGGTCTTTACAGGAATTTAAGGAATGATGTTAGAAAGTATCCTAGTAAGCCAAATTTAGGATGGCTATGAAACTGAGCTTTAAGCAGAAGCCTGTATTTTAATGCAGCTTGAGTCTTACGTATGTGAAGAGTTTACAAAAAAAACCTTTGTTGAGTAAAAAATTACATGTTTCTACTGCAAGTTTAGCTTCCAGCTGGCATTTCAAGTCACAGGAAAAGTTGGTGACCTTCATTCATTTCCCAGAAAGTGCATTTTTCTCCTAGCATATGCATGCAACATAAGGTATAAAGTTGATGTTCTTTCTGCCTCTAAAAAATCATTTTAGTAGGAGAACTACATAGCTGTGTTAAATTCCCACTTGGGCAGCCTCCACTGAATTTCATCAGAACCCATAAGGACTGAATATGGCACTAACCCAAACACTGTGTTATGGGCTGTCCTGTAATACTCAAGCTTCCTATGAATGTCTCCAAGTTTGCTTCCTGCAGTGTTGAGGGTCATTAAGTTCTGCTTTAAGTGGTTTTCAACAAATATAAATAATTATGAGAGATTATGTGCATAATTTTAACCTTCCACTTGGATATTCTCTGTATACGTGCTCAGCTAGCAACAAGTGTGTACCTCACAAATGTGATATTATTTATGCTTTCTGAACAGATCATGAAAATTGAATAATCAATTTTTAGGCTAAATATTATTTTCAATATATTCCAAAGCATAACACATTTTGGACTTTGTCTTACAAACCAACAGCTAAATCCATGTCCCAATGTATTTTTATTCCTTTCACAGTCCTATTTATGGTATGTCATTTGACATTTGAAAATTAAGCAGATGCAGTCTGTTTTGTTATCTCTGGCATGGCAATTTCATGTTTAATGTTTTTGGAGGAAAAGTCAGTAACTCATTGGACTTACGCAGTGATTGCCAATATAAAAATTGTAAAAAAGCACAATGAGTATTAGCAATCAAAGGATTATGAAGGGTAAAGGGGAGCAGAATACAATTGAACAAAAATTATTCAGATGAAGGTTATTTTTCAGTATTTAATTGTCCTTAAAAATTCTTCTCATCGTGGGGAATAATTCAGTGCAGTTAAGAAGGTACAAATAGGAGAAAGCAGGGAAAGTTAAGGAGAATAAAAGTTTATATGAATAGAGTAGTAGGTTTGTTTACACCTTTTTAATACCTACATGTTTCTTATAGTTTCATTTTTATCCCTTATCTACTATTAAGTTTATGCTATGCCTTTTTAAAATGGTGGAGCTTTTTTATGTTTTCTTGTTTTTGTACATCTTAAAACTACATTCTTTCTAAGGAGGTTGAAAATGGAAAAAAAAAATTAGAAAAGAGAACTTAGGAAGCAATAAATTACTTGTTCTTGTAGAGGCGTGGCTGGGTAATGGCATGAAGAGCACAGCCTTTGCCATGAGGCCAGAGGATTAATATCTCCTCTCTGGTGGTATTCACTTCTGTTCCAGCCCACCTAAGATGGGGAAGTTGATGGAAGTTGTGGAAACTGTGATAGTGGGTCCTTAGCCAATCTAGTACTTGTTTAGCATTTCACTTATAGGAGCTACAAATTTTTTTTCCCCATTTTTGATGTGAGAACTCTTTTTGCTCATTTAATTTTCATTTCCCTGGGAGTGTACTTTCTTGCTTTAAATACCTGTTGTCTAGTCTTTTAAAGTGCAACATGCTGCCTTATGTATATTTCTGGAATCTCTTGCTTCTTTACTATGGGTTTCCAAAGTGTCCTATACACTTCAGTGTCATGAATAAATTCAGTTTCAGTCAAGTTTTCTTTTTTTAAAATGTTGGCCATGAGTGGAACCTTTGTTTCTCAAGCCATCACCTCTCAGGCAGTGGCACATCCTGTTTCAGGTGGATACTCATGTTGTAGCTTTAATCAAAAGCCACAGTTCAGGGAGACACAGGTAGCACAATTTCCTCAATTGCAGTACAGTGATCAGTACAAAACAAAGCAGATGAACATATTCTTGATATGTGTTTGTCTTTTTCACGTTAAGCACTCCGTGAGACTTTTTTCTCCTTTCCTGCCAAAGGGCTTTGGTACCTTCTTCCCTCTCACTGAACAACATCTTCACTCTTCAAGATTTTGAATGCTATGATAATGTCTGTGCTAAGAGTGGCCATCTACCTAATTTGTGTTTGATTATGTCTCTGCAATTTACCTATCAGGATAAGATCTGAGTTGGGAAAGATGACTACCAGAAAGAGGGAATTTCCTAGTGTTTTACCCAGCTTAGGAAAGTTCTTTGACTGACATTGGGAAAAGCAGTTACTGAGCCAGCATTACATGCTGCTCAATTGTCCTTCACTACACTGCCTCCTCAAATCCCACTGCTGAATTTAACTTTTTAAAATCTGTATGTTTGCTGGCAGCTGTCCTAGACTACCACTTCTGGAAGACTTCCCTCTCTGGGCTTTTCTGTGTTACATTTTTTAAAGTTATATAATTTCCCAAAGAAATCATGAATTTTGCTACAATGAACTCAATTGAGATGTGAAAGATTATTTTTTCATATGTACTTTTCACTCATTTAATGACCACCAGAAAACCTTTTGAGCTAAATAATTCTTAAAATCATGTTTAAGTATTGAAAAGAACTTGAAAGAAGTAAAATAACTTAGTAGTAAAACTGGTCTCATCAAGGAGAGCAATAGAAATGTTGAGCCTGTTTTTTTTCATTGTGGAGACTGAGCAAATAGAGACTGATAGTTTTGGAGGTTTCATTTTGTTCTAAAGAAAGGCTTTTGTGCTAAGCACAGCTCATAGGAATGAGCTGAGTTGCTAAAAAGGAGAAGGAAGAAAGGCTTGCAATTAAGAAGTGACTTTTGCCTACCTAGGACAGCAGTGCCAGAAGTTGCTCCAGTTAGAAGTGAACAGGATTGCAGTTCTACACATGCAGATTGTAGAACTGGTGGTCACCTGCAGAAGTGGATGTGTGTCTAGTTGCGGTGTGTACACGTGTATGCACGTGTGACATCAAAGAATCAAATTGTTTTTACATTCCCTACATTTGTGTGACAAAATAAAAAGGAATTGGTTACACGGCAGATCTGCAGATAAATGGTTGACAGTGCTTTCTTTGTTCATAAGAAATATTGTAGCCTTTTACCTGTTAATTGGTATTAAAAATTAAGAAGATGGGAGAAGAAAAACCATGGGTGAGTGCTGAAAAGTGGCAGCTTGCAAACTGCCAGGTTGTAAGCCTAAGCTGTTTTGCAGTAGTCACAACCTAGGCGAGCATTCAGGTGAGATATGAGGGAAATACAAGGCTGTAGTTTTCTGAATTTAATCCAGGTGGCAAATTCTTTATCTGATTTTTTTTTCATGTAGGAAATGATAACAAACCGTAAAATTTCATATACAATACATGCTTTGTAAGTAGCCTAAGGAACGTTTGAGTTTGAGCCCCACTGAGACTTAGCTTTTAGTATTAGCCCTTTTGGGGAGATCTGTGACAAAAAAGATGATTAGGGTCAGAAAGCAATTCTTCATTTTGAGAACTAAAAAACTGAGTTTCATATTGTTCTAGGGAAAAGCTGTTGTACCAAAATACCAATTTTTCACTGAAGGCATATTTAATTTTATAAATGCAGGTGGGTCTGAAGTATCATTTCCTAGATTATATAACAAAATGGATTTCTACTAATAAGTTAAATGCAAAGCTGTTCAGTTAAAGATGTCTCTCTAATTATTGTATTTCCTTTGGGATAAAAAAATCAGTCAATAAAAAACAAAGTATTTCTTTCCCAAGGCGTGTGCTCATTCCTTCTTTACAAATTATCTTCTTGTTTATTTTTCCTATGAAATGTTAGTATATTTATTTTACATCTCTTTTGTTTAGGTGTTTTGTATATATGGCTTAATTGGTCAGGTCATATTTTAAAGTTTGTTGTAACTTATAAAGATCTACCACTGTCCTTATAGAGAATACATAATACATAGAAGAGAAATGTCAAGGCAGAAGGAATAATGTTGGAAAAAATGGAGGAACATACCAAGTAAATGAGTTGGAGAACTAGGAGGAGTATTACTGTATTTTCTTAAGCTAAACTACTAGAAGAGAGCTTTTTGTAAAAAGAGTAAATCATGCTTCTAGAACAGTTTTACCATTGCTTTTAACTAAAAAATATATGCAAGACTTTAAATGATCATGCACAGCATATTGTAACACATGAAAACTGGTTGTCATCAAAGCCATTGAGCAGCAGATTACTTGCTTTTAAGAAGTACTGACTTTTCTTCTGGAAATGCAGAGATTTGTTGAAATATTTGGTCTAAACATAGGAATATAGAATAAAAAGGGTAAATCTTGTTCAGATGTAGTAGCTGGCAGGCATATTCTTCAAACCATTTATAAACTTTCCAAGTATCATACACACACAGAGAAAAACCTTCAGATCTTTTGTCTTCATGTCTTCTATTAGAAGGCACTTCTAAAATCTTTTTTACTCTATGTGAAAAATGAGTGTCTTCTAGTTGCCAGCCTCTGTGTATTCATCACCAGTTTATATCTACTGGAACCTTTGAAATACAGTTGTAGGTGTGTTTATCCCTCAATTGCTTCTCCTGTTTCTTTATTTATAGAAGCAATGATATACCCATGTCTCTGGTTTGGTAAGTCCTGTGTGGTATGAGGACTGGTAGTTCACTGTATCTAAAAATGGGCAGATTTACTTCTTTTTTTTTTTTCTTTTTTTTTTTTTTTTTTTTTTTTTTTTTTTTTTTTAATGGGGAACATTATTTTTCAGCCATAGATGGTTCGGACTTTTTTTTCAGATGATGAAGATTTGAAAAGTTGAAGTGCAAGGAAAACAACAGACTCTAAACATATAATTCTCACATCACTGGAAGTTCTGCATTTCATCAACAGACAAACTGTTCAGAAACATTAGGTTTTAACTCATTTTTTTCTTTTTAAAAACTCTGACGTATTATCAACATGGTTTGAAAGGCTTACAGAGAAGTGATGCTTTTCTTTTTGTTCATAACTGGTTGTATTTTTTCCTATATGTATCTCAAAAATATTTCTAAAAAGTCTGTGTGATACAACCATATTGTTTGTAATATTAAAAACTAGGAGGCACTATATTATGCACTGATTATATTGTAAATTTCAAACATGAATGGGATAAATTATGTTGAATATTGACTTGGGTAAAAAATAGGAGTTTGTTCCTATACATAACAAACCTTTTTCAGATTTCCAAAAGAAACTAATTACAATAATTTCATTTTTAAAATAAAATGTTCCCTTTAAAATTGTTAAATAGCTATTTCAAGTAACAGGAAAGTCATCACTTTATTGCTGTAGTTTCTCTCTAATACACACAACAGGAATAATGATCTCTACATATATGTACAAAAATGTAAGTCTATATACACATATATGCATACAAAAGGCATATTTTTTAAATTTGTGAGGGATGACTTTTGAGTTTATACCATTTGCTGATTTCATGTAATATGTGCTTTACTCAAATGCAAATTTCTTTACTTGCACAAAAATATATATGTTCAACCTTTCTGAATACAGCCAAGAAACTTTCAGGTCACCCTTGAAAAGGAATCACTTTATGATTTTCCTTTGTGTTGTACAAAATTCCCAGTGACTGTGAGTTGTACTTCAATGTCCAAGACCTCCAAGGCAGTACACCTCTGTTTTTATTGCTGCCATGTTTCTTCAAAGCATTGACTATTTATTCACATGTGGCATTTCTGTGTTCATTGTTTGAACAAAAATAGCTCAATTTGATGAGTGTCAGATGTAGAGTAGTTACTTCCTTACTAAGTTTAAAACCAAATCTATTTCTAACAATAGAAACTGTTTTCTATAATTCAGTAATTGATGCAGTATGCACTAATCTGTTTTCTGGAAATTGTAAGAGGATTTTTCACTTAAAGACAGAAGGAGAAAGTGCAGGTTAAAGTAGCATCTGTTCTTCTGTACCTGTGTTCTTTATGTCAATATGCATCTATTTTTTGTATATTTAAGACTGTAAAATAAAAACCAGCATAGATTATGACAGGAAATCTCTGAATTCTTACTGAATTTGCATCAATCGAATGTGGGTGACAAGAACAATTCCTTACAAGAGGTATGCTGAACTGGAGCATTCAGCATGTTGAACTGCAGAATAACATAGATTGGTTTTTTTTTTTTAACAGGAGTCTCCTAAAAGAAGCTGAAGACCCTTCAGAAATTTTGCAAATAAAATCTCACATTTAGTTATTGCAAGGAAGCTGACTGACATATCCATATTGTGAGACCACACAAGGATTCTTAACACACCTTCTTGAAACCTTCAGTAGTTAACTACTGAAGAGGCAAAAATAGACTTTGTTCTTCCCTTTATAATCTTGGAATGATCTTTCACTTGGTAGTATTCTTTCAGCTTCTTTGGCTCCTGGCTTTATGTTCATCTTAGCAACAGCTTTATTCATATTCTTTGTCCCAGTAGTCTACGTGAACAGATTATTCTGTTCCTAGTCCTGTGCAAGTGTGTATTCCTGACAAGAGGTGCACTGTGCAGTGTCAGTGCTCAGCTGTGGAAGGAATGTGGGCCTTTAGTGCACTGGATTCTCCAGGACTCAAGTGGTTGTGTAGAAGAGCAGCAGTACACTCAGTGATCATGAGATGCTGCTGGAGAGACCAGCTGTTGCAGGTTTAAGCCAAAACAGCTGTTTGCAGGTTTAAGCCAAGCTGGAGCTGGCTGTGCTGCAGTGGAAACTGGGTGAACTTGGCAAGCAACATTTTCAGGTTTTAGTTCCATTTATTAAATCTGTCACATTTCTGATACTGCCTTACAGATGAAATGACCCTAACTTATGAAATGTGAATTGCCAGTTGCTGCCATTCATTTCCAAATTGACTGGGAAAGTTGATGAACAACTTGCTACTCATCAGTGAATTTCACAACATAAATATCTAAAGTTTTCTGTCATAATATTATAATTTCTCTCACAATGTTATTAGTTTTCTGTCATAATATTAAGTCAGAACATTATAGAGTATTAGTTTATTATTAGTACCTGCACTTCCACTATGTTTAGCACAATGTCTTTACTGCAGTGAAATGTTAGCTGACCATATATTCAGAAGTAACCTCAATTTCTGAATCCCAACTCACTAAAAAATAAATGTCTCAAAAATGATATTAAAGTGTGTCTTGCAAACCAAACTTCTGTTTGAATCTAAAACTAAAAAGACAGATAGAAAGTAACCTTAGAAGTTGAAATTCCAAAAATGAAACTCCATGTTAAAATCTTAACATGAGGTCATTTAAATATGAAATTAAATATGTGACCAGAGAGGAACAAAGAAGGCTTATCTCCCTGTCCATCTGGCAAATGAATGACTAGGAAGATAATAGCCTTAGAAGTGTTCTTGCAAAACAAGTCACTGGGGACCTGACCATAACCATGTGGATTGTGAAATGTTTGTTACTCTTGTATCAGTGGTGTTGTGGTATTATTATAATGTAGACTTTGGGATTTTGTATTGTATGAGAAAGTATTAGAAGGTGAGTCATAGCTCCTTTTTTTTTTTTTCTGTTTGTGAAAATTCATTTTCTCCATTTTCAGTTATTGATTGATAGAAAATGATTACTCTGACCTTGTATGGATATGGTGCTAAAAGTTTCATGTGATTAGCAGCATAATCGGGAAGAGAAAAAAAGAGATGGAAAGTGAAAAAGAAACTGAAAAATGCCAAAAATTGAGTACAAACAAGACAGGATGAAACTGATTATTTTAAAAACATGCAGTAAACTGAAGAAGGAATAAATGGGTTTCATTTGCATTTTTTGCATTATATGCTTTTCTTAGAACAATTTTCAAGCTGAATACTGAGTACGGCAATGTTAATTATTTCATGTTTCATTCTCTTCAGATGAACTGAGGTCTTATCTACATATTTCTTGGGAACCACTAAGTCCTTAAGTCGTGGAATACCTTATGAACTTTCAAGTGTTACTTCAAACCAGGGCTTATTTTATAACAAAATTCAGCAAAATCAGACTAGAAGGCTCTTAACAAAACAAAATGTAAACAAAGGATATCGTTCTGGCCTCTTCTGTTCTGTATTGTTGGGAAAGCCTTCAAAATAAATCCTGTAAAATGCAGGGGTTTTCCAAGGCCCTGGGCAAAGATTGAGCCCATGATTCATTAGGCATCACTATAAAGTAAGAGATCAGGGCCTTCCCCTCTTAGAGGTGACCTGCACTTCTTCATGGACACTGGTCTCTGTTTTCATCCACTGCTGCTGTGGAGCACCTGAGGCCACTGTGTCCCTTCTGCCACATCCTGCCTTCATTCGTGCAACACTGGAGAAGTCTGGGACAGACCTTGTCCTTGTCTAAGTGTATTTGTCCAAAACACTAAATTTGTCAACATCAGAAGGATTAACAGCCAAGTTCCCTCTACTCTTGCCTCTTTTGGAAAGACATGAGGAAAGTTTCAGGACTATTGTCAGAGGCATTTCTACTCTTGGTAGCAGGGGAGAAAAAGCATTGTGTCATATGGCAGCCAGATAATTAATTATGAAGAAAAGGTGTATATATTTTTTTTTGTCTGTTGAAGAGTATTTACAATGTTTTAATGCAGTCATGATGGTGAATTCTTTTCCCAGTCTGACACACCGTTTATCCTTTTATTTTTATGCTCCTGCCCACCATGTGTCCTTTCCTTTTTCAAAACAGACCATGAAAATTTATTTTTCTGATGAGAGGCAGAAGGTATGGCCATTTAACTAGGCATGGCCATTTAACTGTATGTTTTTATACATCTACAGATGCAGCAGCTTGAGAAGCAAGTTATAGATGCTGATTGTCAAGCAGAGAGAGCGTTTCAGCAGGTATAAATGGAATAAGTATCTCCACTAGCTGTGTGCATGTGGTACTTTAATGAGATGAAATTCAAAAAATTGCTCTAAGTACTTCTGAAGATTGAGAAGAAGACAGTTTTTTTTGAAGTCTATTGATTTGTCTTAACAGAGAGTTCTAACACCTTTCTTTGCTCACTATTTAGTTCATTTCAATAAAGTCAAAGCTAACATCACAAATCAAAAGTAGATACATGGAATGAGCTTCTTCGTTGATGCGTCACGAGTCTTTGATATATTATGCATGTGGAATCAAAAGGGAGAGGAAACAATCATCTGTTTTAGAAGATCTATAAGAAAAAATCAGGCTACCCAATACAGCCTCTAAATAAAACTGTTCTGTGTTGTTTGTTCCTCTTGTAGAAGTTACATCATTTAAAGAATGAGATCGTGGTTAAATATTTAACTGAACTTGCCTTTTGATTCCAAATGGCAGACTTAAACTACTGCAGACATTTTATGAACATATCTCTGGTATCCCTGAAACATTCCTCATATCTTACTGTGAGACAGATAGAAACTGAAAATTTTAAGACTAAAATGTTCATGTACTAATTTGGAGTTAGAAAAATATTCCTGACTACAAGCCAAGTATTTTTAAGCAATCTTTTAGAATGCTACCGATAATTTGCTGGGTTTTTTTACAGTGTGCAATTGTTTATTTATTAAAACATTGTTTACAGTTCCCTGTAAGTAAATTGCATTCTTCCCACACTGGTGTTTATAAAAGCTTCTGTGTTACAAAACTAGAAGCCTCTCAGATAGTAACAGAACCTGTGTAAGATCTTCCAGTGTTTTGCCAGTCCTGTTGGTATTAAATGAATAGGGAGATACAATGAACTATGGGGTGTCTTCTCAAATAGGCTTCAAAACTTTGCAGGGTTGTCTTGAATCTTAAGTGTGGAGGCAATTTTAAGTTTATTTTGTGATTAAATTACTACCTTTAACTTGGAGTGTTATGTTCCATAAACTTTTATATTGACTTCCCAAATAGGTGCAGATCATGGAAGAGAAATTAAAAGCAGCAAATGTTCAAACAAGTGAATCAGAAACCAGGTTGTATAAGAGATGTCAAGATCTGGAGATCCTGATACAAGATAAAAATGATATAATACAAAAATTGGAGCAACAACTTGAAGAACAGGTTAGGAATAATGGTGTTACAAAAAGAAACATCAATTGCCTTTTTAATTATACAAAAGGAAAATAAAAATTTAGATCAATGGATGACAGAAAAGTTTAGCATTATTTCTGTTGTTTGATTAAAGAGGTTCCCATTGGAAGTATATAATTTGAATAGTGTTTATTCCTTTTCAAATTAAGCTCTGGCTTCCACTGAAAGAACATGTGACCTTTAAGAGGGGAAAGATGATATTCCTGTTCACTGTCCCCCCTGAAGAGCTTTCATTCTTACTAGAGGAAAGAGGAACAGCAGCCTCTGTGAAGACCCTATTCCTCATTTTGTAAAAATCACCATGTATTACCCAGGAGCCTGAATTACTTCAAGTAATCTTAGGATTTGTGTCTGAAGATACTACTCAAGCAGATTATATACTCAATGAAAAATATGCTTATGTCAATTTTTTCCAGAAGCAAATAAGACTGCAAGAAGCAAAAATCATAGAAGAAAAAGCAGCTAAAATAAAAGAATGGGTGACAGTCAAGCTTCATGAGGTATAACTCTTGCTACAATTCTTACACAGAAAATGTAATGGTGTGACTGGGTATCCCTTAGACCTTTTGGCTGTTAAAGGCCTGCCTGCCATAGTAAAAATTGCTTCCCAGTTTCATTGATTTTATAGTTATTTGCTGGAAAGAGGAGAATTGAAAACAACGGCACAGAAAGTAGAGTGTCCATGTCACCTAAATTCTGATGTCTGATTTGGTCAGCCAGTATGATCTGGGTCCTCTGTCTGGAGAAAGGATGCAGCACTGCTCTCTGAAAGGTCAACTTCTCCACTAGTTGAGAGAGCTTAGCTGGCAAAGTGAGCTTATTCAAGCAGATGCCTAAAGTGTGAATAATCCCCAGAAAGCTGACCAAGCCTGCTGGGGCCTGGCAGAAAAAAGGCCTTGATCATTTTTTATTTCACAATGCCCACACTACCCTTAGTCATGAATAGTTTCAGGCACACCAGCTCTAGTTTCAAGAGACCAGTTGTCTCCCTTTTTCCTCTGCTGTGGTAAGATAACCATGTCTCTGCCCTGCCTAAGGCTGCCAGCTTTGGGGTGCAGCTGTGCTTTCTCCTCCCTGGGTGTAGAATTTAACATTGCCTGTAAATTTAAAATCTTACTCTCTTGTAGTTAACTGGAAGTTATACTCAAGTTGAAAAACAATTAAGTTATTGTTTTTGAAGTAAGAAACTAGAAGGTTCTTACATAAAATACTTTTTTTGTCTGTGAGGGCTGAAGTAAATTATTTCGAAATAATTTAATAAAAATGCCATTAAATTTAGCTAAAATTATAATGAAAAAGTTTGGACAAAATCAAGTATAACTCAAAGTATTTACTTACTCTTTATGGAAAATCTCAAGCTAGCTTCACAGATATGACTAAATGTCACTCAGTGGGAAGTGGAATTGCTGGCTCCCTTCTATGTGACAAGGGATACTCAGATTCAAATCTGTTTGCTAATTTGGAGCAGGAGTTTGAACCAGCATCTTTTACCTCCCAGTGGTGGGCTACAGCAGTGGGTTGTTGGTTTTTTATTTCCTGTACAAAGACTTTCGCTTTGTATAAAGTTTGTTGGCACTTATTTTTTTTTTTTTTTTTTTAATTTTTGCTATGGGATGGTAAGGAGGCATTAGGACCAGCCTTCCCTCTGATTCCTCTCCTCACTCTTAGTTTTGCAAAGTGGCACAGGAGTTTGTAATTCTAGCCTTCTGCTTTTATTAAAAATTCCAGGTTTCTTTTTCTCTTATTTATTAAGGATTTTTAAAGCAGTCATGGGTTTGCTTGGTTGTGACAATGATTTTGGCAGAATTGAGCCATGAGAATCATTGCAGGGAATTTAGTTGTTCAGAATAAAGAGATGCCTAGACTGGTATTTAGAGAAGTAGCAGAGAGGAGATTATTATTTGAACTAGCTCTATCCTTAGATAAGCAGAAATTCAGAGAAAAGGTAAAAGATGTAATGACTTTAAGATTTGTTTCACCAATGGATGAGATTACATTTATATGCTTTTAGTTAGAGGTGGAAAATCAGAATCTTCGCTTGATCAACCAAAAGCAAACCAAAGAGATGAAAACAGTACAATCTAAACTGCAAGGTAAATGTACAAATCTTCTGAAAACTTCTCTCTATATGGCATATTTCTTTCTATTCCCTATTAATGTGTGCATCTACATGGTTGAAAATATTCTGTCTAATCACAAAGATTTCAGAGTATGAACTGACATCAGAGTGACTGTACATGAAGGTGTTAGGAAGGAATAATTTGGTTTTATGCTGAAAAGACACACAGACAAGGCACAACTGGTATCAGTGGGGTGAATGGGTACCGCTGCTACTTAAGAGGTTCTGCAAGTAATAAGATTTTACTGGATTTAGGACAGGTCTTTGCTTTCACTTCTTTATAGCATAGGTGGTCATAAAAGTGTTAAAGAATACACAAATGTCAGTCTGCATTTGCTTTTTTTAGTGAATGGTCAGCTGGGAATCAGAACTCCAACCAGATATTTTTAGTTACTACCTCTGACTACAGCGATCCAAAATCTTAATTCAGACCCAGTATCACCAGGTTCCTCTTGAAATGGGTACAGTAAATTTAAAAATCATAAAGTGTAAATAGAAAAAGAGGAATATCCCCTCCAAGGAGCATTATTTCATATTGATCAAAGGTGAATTTTATTCACCACCATGTTGCCTGTTAACCAATTTTCTTAAGTGTATGTCTGAAGGTTCCCATTCTCCTCTCCATACTTGGTTGAGCTGACAATTTATTATCATATGAAAATTTTGTTAATTTGCTGACTAGCCCTCCTTTCTTGATAATGTATCTTACATATACATGTAAATACGCAGATACTTAGAAATCGTGTGTAGAGGAGTGTGTGTGTGTACACACATAATATATGAAAATACAAAAATTTACAAATTCATATACAGTATAAAGTTTTTTAACTAAAATGCTCTTTTCTGTTAATTAAGAAACTGGATAGTTTTGCTTCTTTGCTATCTTTTGATAAGTAGCAATTACATACACTTCTAGTCATTCTCTTCTGACAGATTTATTTAAAGGCTTTTTGAGACCCTGTAGTTTCCAATACATAGTTACTGAAATGCCCAAAAATATTAATAAATTTATTACCATAAATGTATCCATGCTGATGACAGGCTATAAATTATGAACACATGGTACTGTTTTAAGCAGTTTTACAGGTAGGGTAAGGGCCTTTTGTTCCTGGATCCGCTACAGGGATTCTTATGAACAAGGAGGACAGATTTCATGTTCGAGGCAGTTCATCAATTTCTGCTTTCACTTTCTTTTGAAGTCCTTGTCCATACAGACCTTCTAAACCTGGTAACTTACTCTTCTGTATTTCCTGTGAAATTGTTAAAAGATTTTTTTTTCTTTCTATTGTTATATCAGTTTTTCAGAACTAGAAACATTGCTCTGGGTTTCTCCTAATATGGAGAGATGTCAGGTAGCTTTTCTTTTTCCTATAATAGATTTTTGTTATCTTTTTTCCCTAAATTTTAGTTACATTAAAAAAAAACTTTGCACTATAGAGTAAAGAGACGAATTGTTGTATCTCACTAACACAAGATTTCTGAATTACTATTCTTCAGAAGCTACTGGTAAGAAATCTGTTACTTCAACACAAAAACCTGGAGAGTGTCAGCGACTAAGCAGTTTGACTTTTGGATGCTTTTCAAATAGAGCAAGAAGTCCTCAGCTGTCTCCTAAGCTTGAAGAAATAAGCAAGGCTTCATCTAAAGAGTCAAACTACCCTGAAGGCAAAAACATGCCAGGTACCTTGTCATCAACACTTTAATTTTTATTCTGACATAAGTGGGAAACTAAAATCAACAACTCTGCCAGTGCATCCAAACCAGCTGTTTTCAAAGTGCATACCAGTACTGTCTCCCTCTCCATTGCTACTTTTCTATTACTAGGAAGAAATCATCCTGTTGAGCACTACAGTCTCTGTAATACCACTAATACATTATCTGGCAGTATGAAGAGGCTCTTGGGTGCTTTGGCTGTGAAGTAAAGATGTGGTTGTGACCTTTGTTGTTGCTCTGGTCCTTCACTCAAATCCCTTGTACTGTTTATGACTTCAGTATTTTCTCCATAATTAATCATGGTATCCAAAATGGCAAGCTGAGGTGTTTTGAAAATCAGAAACTGAAAGAGATCCTATGAATATTTTGTGTATTTATATTACAGCAAGTTCATTATGAAGGTGGCTATGTATTATTACTTCTGTTTTTACAGAGGAGGGAATTGAAGTAAGAGTGATTTTTTTTCAAGAGAAAGGATAAGACATAGAACCATAGGCTTGCCTAGATGGAAACAGATAATTTTGGGGACTTCATTACTTTAATGTGGGTGAAATTAAAATCTTTGTCTTATTCAGTCTACTTTAACTTCACACAGGTATTTAACACAGACTTTTCCAAGTGTCTGTGTAGAAAAACCCTAGTTCTTGCATCCAGTTTAATTTGGGAACATGCAGGCCTCACTAACATGTTGCAAGCTATAGCTCTCTTTTTTAAAACCAGGTAAAAGCGAAGAGCAGGAACAAAGCTATTTTTAACACAGCGTCTTTCCTGAAGTACTTTCCATGAGACTCTTGTATATTTTAAGCATTCACCATGGGGAATACAATAATAGCTTCCAGAATAAATGTCTGTGTATAAACACTGTAGAAATGCTCAGAATACTTGATTTGTTAATGAAAATCCTTTCTGACAAGCTTTATTAAACTTTAATTTTCCTTAGATATAATAAAGCAGCTAAATTTGTATGCCCTCCTAAGTAGTTGGCTTTTTGTTAGTTTTGTCTGTTTGTTTTCACACATACTTGGCTTTAAAATATGGCTCCATTCTGCTTATCTTTGTATTTATTGACATTTTTAGTTCAGCTAGTAACATGTATTACAGTTTTTTGGCAAACTTAATTTGCATTCAGTCACATTAAAAAATTTATAATATTTTTCTTAATGTTTATTATTTACAATATTAAAAAAACATATATGTTCTCATGCATTTGAAATTATTACCTACTTGCTACTTGCAGGCATGATGACAAAACCATTTATCAGTCAAGTTTGCTAAAGTAATTTTCTCATGTTCATTATACTTCTCCTCCAGAGAAGGATATCCTGGAAACTACCTTTGCTGGTCCTGTACATGAGACAAATAAAGGTCAGAAGTCATTGCAACAAAGTTCCTCTGGTTCAGAGCAGAACAAAAATGTGAGAACAAGCTGCTCATCCAAAGACATAGACAGTGACATGTCAAAGAACTCATGCACTACTGGGAGTGACTGGAGCTCAGATGAGGATGGAGGAGACAATAAAGGACTGAAATCCAGGTGTGCATCAACTCTTTCAAGCCACACATCTGAAGAGAACGCAAGGTACAGTAGAGTGGGAAGTGAAATGTATTTGACAGCATCTGATGACAGTAGTTCTCTCTTTGAAGAAGAGAGTTTTGATGTTAAGAGGACTCAGCAAAAGAAGCTGTACTCATGGCAGCAAGGGTCCCAAAGAAAAGGCCTGAGTAATCTGGGTGGAAAGTGCAACTCTGACTTCATAAGGAAAAAGAAAGACCAAGATAGTTCTTCAGATGAACTGAATAAGAAATTTCAGTCCCAGAGGCTTGATTATTCATCCTCATCCAGTGAGGCAAATACCCCAAGTCCAATTTTAACTCCTTCTCTAACAACCAAACACCCAATTCTAGCAACTTCTGCAGGTTCTCAATGCACAACTCCATCAGATTTTCCCTCAAATTTGCCACATCCAAAGTTAAGAACTCCTAATGTCTTTAGTGTAAATTCAGTGTTAGCAAAGAAACACCTAAGCCAGCCCCAGCTGAGTTCCGACAGAATGTATGGTAGAAATAGAAACGCCATAAGCATGATCCGTCCGTGGAGACCTCAGGAAACAGACATAGATCTGGTGGATGGAGAAGATACTGATATTTTAGAGAAAATGGAGATTGGCTGTGATGAAGGAGTGTTTACCTATGACAGCACTGAAGCACAAAATGCTGAAGCCCAGGAACTTTGTGATACGACAAAAAAAGGTGCTAGCAACAAACCTCCAACGCCTCCATTACATCGATTTCCTTCCTGGGTAAGTGTGCTTATAGGTATTTTTCCTGCTGGCAAAACTAACTTATTTTCATTACTCTCTTCTGTGGTTTTTGTTGCCTCTATTTTAATTACTTTCGTTTATTGACAAGACAGGGCATTACCTTAATCATAACTACAAGCTCAGAATTTAGTTTTATTTTCAGCACAGTATTCCTGCCACTGAAAAACATAGTCTGTATTTTATAGACAAACCCAGTTTTTTTTCATGTGACATCTAAGTTATGTATGTCTTTTTGAGTGTATCCAAGGATGTAATGCTTATGACTGCATTTATTTGTTTATCTGAACACTAACACAGCCCAAGAACGGTGGTGTCAATGCCCTTGCTGTAACTACTGTACCACTCACAATCTAGACAATTAAGTTGACAGCAGACAACTACAAATTTCAGAAGTAATTGATCACATTTCCAAGTAAAATTTTAAAGCCACTAACATTAGGATATTAACATAGATATTAATATGTCTTACACAAAATCCAAAATTATCTGTGTCAAGGCTCACTAGTTCTGTGGTTTCAGTGTCAGAGATTTATTAATTAATAATTTATTAAATATGTTTATTAATTATTATTCAGGAATAATATATTATGTAATAACTTCTCTATATTTTAGTGAACTTTTTGCATTACACATTTTGCTACTGTAGCCTTTTAATGCAAAAATGTTGTCTTCTAATGGCATTTCTCTGCTTCTAACACACAATATTCCAATAAAAACATTCTTACTATAGCTTCTTTGGCACCTGATAATAGTATTTTTAAGAATAAGTTACTTACATTGTATGAAACATGTCGAAAAAGGCTATGGCTATCAGTGTACAGCACAGAAAAGAAGGATGCATTTTTCAGCTGCTATTGACAAGGTCATTTTATTAACCATAGTTGCACTAACGCAAAGACTAGGAGGCTAAACAGAACAAAAGTAATTGTTGTGTTTTAATTATCTACTATCAAATCCATTCTGCTTGTATAGGAAAGCAGAATTTATGCTGTAGCCAAATCTGGTTTAAGGATGTCTGAAGCTTTCACCATGGAATCTCTTAATAAAAGTAAGTGGTTTAGCTGTTCATTGTCCCACCAACAAAAGTTCTCTTATGGTGATTTGTGAGCAGGGACCTTTAAAATATTTTTAGAAAGGTTAAGTTAACAGCTGTTTAAAACCTAGAAGGTTATCTTTCCATTGTCTTCTGGTACCTCTCATCTTGACTTTGTGCTGAATTTGTACTTTGTTCATTCCAGTTTACTTTGCATTTCACTACTTTGAAGAATCTATACCAGGCACCAATTTTAAAAGGGCCAGTGTTCATGACTGCAATTTTATTTATGTCTTTAAAAGCACTGTAAATTTCAAAAAGCTATAAATCTCACATCCAAAACAGTTTAGGAGTTTGTTTGCTTTTTATAGCAGTTATACAATGCAAAAAATATTAAATTTTTATTTTGTCAATTGGAGGGTGAATAAGGAAGACAATTTATACAATATGTTGCTTTTTTAGATGCTGTTTCACTAACTTCATGCTCCATATCTGGATTATACACGTCTCTGATATATAAGAACATGACCACTCCTGTCTACACCACTTTGAAAGGGGTAACGGTATTACTGTTTAAAGAAAAATTTTAAATACCATTAGGCTTCACATCCAGGAACTTGCTATTTCACATTTGATAAAACCATGTCAAATATGTTGTAAGTTGATGTATAGAGATCAAAGACCCCCAGAAGTAATAGAAATGTCAAATCGCTGGGGAAAATACTGCCTATAAAATGTCACTGGCCTAGGTCAATTCTTCTTAGGTTCCTTGCTGATTTTTTTTCCAAAGGCTTGTTAATTATTAAGCAGAACCACATGGTGTTCAGTGTCATAATTAAAAGTGTGTGTATGTGTAGAAATGTCTTTGTGTCAGTGCCAAAGCTGTTTCTAGTCATACAGCCAGCAGTCAGTAATCATAGCATTGTTTGTCTTCTGGCAGCCTTTTGTGATTTGGAAAGACCTATGCCTTGAGCTACCTCAGGTTTCTGTTTTAAAGCATGGGTGTGGCTGAGTATACAGAGGGCAGAGGGAATTCAGTTTCATGTTAACATTTTTGTGCCAAAACTCACAACCCAGGCAAGAACAGCTTTGAATATTATGAAGCCAGCAGAGCCCTGCCACAGTATGAAGGAAATGACTGATACCCTTTATGCAAGCTATCAAAGGATGCTGTGTTCATTTCTGCAGAAAGCAACTCAAATAAGCAACAGCCCGTTTCTAGATGAGTCGTCAGGATCTGAGGAAGAAGACAGCTCTCGGTCCAGCTCAAGGACTTCCGAGTCTGATTCTCGAAGCAGAAGTGGTCCAGGCAGTCCTCGGGCTATGAAACGAGGTGGGCGAAACCATAAGAACAAGTAACTTCTGGGAACTTTGGAAAACCAGGCAGTTTACATTATTTTCTTAGGAATTGATTTCTTCACTAAACAGTGTGGACTTGTAAAATCTAGGCTCTCAAAGCCCACATCTATTACTCAGTGAGAAGTAAAGACTGTTATAGATGGCTTTATTTTTATTGCTGTTATTATAAATACCTTTTTAAGGTATTAATCTTATAGCTGGCTGTTGTCATGAAGGAAAAGTGACTTCTACATTTAAAGCAAGAAGCACCATTCTATCTATACTCTGTCATGCCAAGGACTTCTGTGACTTTTAACTGTAGAAAAATAAAAATGACATAGAAAAAAAAAATCGCCATCAGAAAGAAAACACAAATATATTCAAGTTTATAAAACAATTTCATGTGATCAGAAAGCAGGTGAGAAAGTCCCCTCAATAAATTATTTGGTTCTGTCACCTCATGCAATAGAAGACTTTTTTCATTTTTACAGTGATTGTCTTAAGGTCCTGTGCAAAGATTTAGTTAGAACACTTGAATCTGGTAATGTCCTGTGTTTTGTGGAAGACAAATCTCACAGTTCTAGGTGACTGTGTTTTCCATCTGCAAAATGGAAATAATATGCTTCATAATATTGAAAGATACAGTCCTTCCTCATTAGGTGACATTCTCAGTGTCACATCTCTGTGAGTTTTCTTCACTGCGTAAACCAAGGGAGACCAAGATCCCAGTGAGGCCAAATGTTAAGATTCCTCATTATATATTGCTTTAGAAATGCTAAATAACATTATTTGGTAGTCTCAATTATACATGCAAAAATCCCAGTTACTAGGAACTCCATTCAGTGAACCTGCAGGAGAGTGACAGAGCCACTGGTCCCACTCAATGTTTTCCAGTGGCAGCCACAGCTGGAGTCCAGTCCTGTTTCCAGTGATGTAGCTTTCCCACATTAGTGTGAAAAGGACCCATAGATTCTGCTTCCCAGCAGCTCCATCCTGCTGAGCAAAAACCAGTCTTATGGCTGCAGACATATCTCATGTTACATGCTTGCACAACAGGAAAGCTAAATTTGGGTAATTTAAAAGCTGGTTTCACCTGCACGGTTTCACCTGCACTTTATATCTGTGTCTGTAAAATGGAACCATTCCTTTTGTTCATACTTTCTTCCCATAAAATAGTCCTTGCATTGTTTCCTGTGTGGAAACCTTTCTTAACCACACACATATGTACATGTCTTTGTTGGTATTACATTCTTTAAAAACCTAGGCAGTCACACATTTCACCAAAAGCATGATTAGCTCTCTGCAATTTGTTATGAAAGATCCACCATGAGAAGAGAAGAACCCACTCTGAAAGTCTTGGTGGCTTACCAAAGCAATAAATGAGAAAAGCCTTTTTTTAAGAATAAAATTGGCAAATTAGTTGGGAAATTATTGAAACAAAGGGAAAAAGGGTTCTCATTTCAGTTTTGGAGAGTATAACCTTGCAGAGTGTAACACTAGTCTTACAAAAGAAGACATTTGCATGCATGAAAATACTTCTGTAAATGAATGAGGGAGGAGTTTGAATTTTTATTACTGATTGACCAGAATTGAAAGCAGGGTGCATTTTTTTTTCAGGATTAAAGCTCATAAACTCTAAACCCCCCCTGAAATATGAAAATCAAACTTACAGAAAACCTTGGTATACAAATTCATACTGATTGCAAAACACAGTCACCTACAGCTTCAACACAAAGCAGATGTTGAGTATGACTTCTTAGAATGCAAGCAGTTGCCTGAGAAATCCGGATGCTATAGTGAGTGAGAAAAAGTGCAGGGGAAAGGTTGCTTAGTTTAATTAAAGATCCTGGTGTTTTTTTCTAGACAATGAGTATGATTCATGGCACTAACTCCCTCCTTAAAGAAGCTGTCGTAATGTAACAGAAGGTGATAATATACAGAAGACTTTTTTTGTTGTTCCTTTTACAAGGGACTTTAACTGTTTAATTATAAATAAAATGAGGATTAGCACCATGCTAATAGTTCAGTGTGCTGATATTCTAAAAAATCCTTGGTTCCTGATGGATTTATGTTGATACTTATGTTTGCCTGGAGATTCTATTCAGATGTTTTTCTGCATGGCTATTCTGATCTCAGTTATTTCTAAAGTAATAAAAAAATATAAAGAACTCTCTTTCTTCTTTTACCACAGGTGCATCTCTGTCTTCTGTGACCTCTGAAAGTGACTATGCTATTCCTCCAGATGCATATTCAGTAGATACAGACTATTCAGAGCCAGAGCAGAAACTTCCTAAGACCTCATCCTCATCTAGTGATAATGGAAAAAATGTGAGTACTGAAGTTCTGTGAAGAAGTGCACCTGAGGTACTGTGTGTCTATTTATGTTCAAAGACTGCTACCAAACCTTTTCATTCAGTCTTGCGGACTCCCAGACTGCCTTATGAGTACAAACAGCAAAATATATCAACAATGTTAGCCAAGTAAGACTATAATCAGTGAAGGAAAGTGGAAGATAATTCTAAGCTTTCCTATATAATGAAGGAAAAATAGGTCAACAACTCTAGAATACAATTCAAATTACTTGAGATTTCCTTTCTTGGAACCAGGTGTGGTACCAGATTGCATATGAAATACTCAAAACAGTTTAAAATTATTATTTGAATAGTTAAGTAAATAGAAGGGCATTCCAAGAAGGAGCTGATATCATCAGTGGAAATCTATGTGCAGTAGTAAGTTTGTATCCTTTCCTCATACAGGGAAAACATCAGAGAAATCCTAGGTAGAGTAACCTGTGAAGACAGGCCAAAGAAACCAAACCATTATGAGGTATTGGTCAGCCTCCAGGAGCTTTTTAATGGCTTGTGTTTGTAGTTAGTGTCTTAACATACAAGTGGACTGACTACTTGCTGATGAAGATTATTTTAGGCTTTCTTCACAGAGCAGAAGTGTGAACTCTGTTCTTCAGATGTACACACTAGAGGTTTGTTTGCGAGGAGATCAGAATTACAGTGCTTTATATCTGGTTTTCAGGTTAGGACCTCGAGTTGGGAAAAAAAATAATACATTTATCTTTTATTCATCTTGCTCCTTGTTTAATATAAACAACTAGAAAGTAAAATCAGAAATCATCATATTCTTCATTCTTTTCTGTAGTTTGGGGCACTTACTCTCCTTCATGTACTATAACAGTAAGTAGGGATATTCATTAGTTATCCCATGTGCATGACATTGGTCTTAATTGATGCCTGTAAAAACGTTGTCCTTAGATTAAAATTTTCATCAAATACTATAATTATTATTTAGCATGCTTTTAAGTCATTAATATATCTCTCTGTGTGTATTTATACCTATTTCTGAGGGGCAGAGGTATATATGTGTATCTAACCACTTTTTATCTAACTTCTAAACAACCAGGAACCTTTGGAAAAATCTGGGTATCTGTTAAAAATGGGTGGTAAAGTAAAGACCTGGAAACGACGGTGGTTTGTGCTTAAAGGAGGTGAATTGCTATATTACAAATCTCCAGTAAGTACATGTAATTTACCTGTTATTTTGTATTATATTGTTTACTGATAATCTAAGGCTGTTAGAAGGAAAAAAAAATGCACTTCTGGTTTCTGAGCTGTTAGAAAGTAATTCAGTACTCACTTCCTCAAGAGGTGTACAAGGTACACACTGTCTAACTAGAAAGTATTTATCAAGATTAATGTTTAAATTAGTCCTATATTTATTTATTGCTGTTTGTTAGTAGATTTAAAATACTCTTTTTCCATTATTTCCATACCAGAGTGATGTTATCCGAAAGCCTCAAGGTCAAATTGAGCTAAATGCATCCAGCCACATTGAAAGGGGTGATGGAAAGCAAACAATTCAGGTGCCTACTTATCTCCTCTGTTGGTGTTTCAGCATTACCTCCATCCTTGTTGCAGTGGAAGACCAAGTGTGGATTTGGAATTAAATAATCAGTGCCTTTCATTTGAAACCAAAGAATTGTTTCAGTGACAGAAAATATAAAAAGGCCTACCTGGAGTGTAGTTTGTATTGTCACAAAGGATCATCACATATAGGATAGAAATAAAGAGAGCAGTTGTGGGGTCAGCCACTGGGGTAGAGAGAATTTATGTATTCGAAAGGAGAATTTTCTCAACTTGCCGTCCTGGAATGTCCAAGATAAAGATTTAGAAAGAGTCTCTCTGCTCTGTCTGGACATGGAATGTTTCATTACTAAAAAGCAGTTCAGGGAAGATAAGTTCCCTGAAGTTGTGAAACTACATTGGGTGGTGTATGTTACAAATCCCACACTGTGAGGTCAAATGTGTAAATTCTTGAAGCTCAGGTCTCTTTCTTACTACACAGCTGACCACAGAGAAACGGACATACTACCTGACTGCAGATTCCCCCAATATCTTGGAGGAATGGATCAAAGTACTGCAGAATGTTCTTAAAATACAGGCTGCCAGCCCACTCTTTGTACAGTCTGAAATCAAGCCAGCTATGAAAGGATTACTTACAAAGGTAGGAAAACACTTCTTCCTCCAGTCTGCTTTATTCCAACACTGTTTAGGCCAACACTGGCCTTACTCTGGTACAGATAAGCATCTCATCTAATGCTCTGATTCGTATGCCCTTAATAGAGTTACACAGTTTAAATTTCATGTCCAGTAATGTGGATAGGAATTTTAACCAAGACATGCATTCCCAGTATCACCAAAGTTCAGAGATTATGAAAATAGTCAGTATTTCTCTGACTGTGATTATTACTGATGTTCTGTAATTACAGGTGAAACATGGATATTCCAAAAGGGTTTGGTGTACCCTAGTTGGAAAAATTCTGTATTATTTCCGTAATCAAGAAGACAAGGTAGGTCCCTTTCTTGTTTCTTCAGAGAATGTAGACTTTAAACAGAAATCTACAGCTTTATTAAGGTACAGTTGGCCTTGGCATTATACACAGATGGAAATCTTGGAAGATTCTGTCTAATAGCCAGCAATCAAGATCACACCCATTGGTCTCTTTCTACAGGATGTGATACATATTATGCATGTTATCCCTAGCTGAAGGGGGACACTGGTTTGCCTGGAGTTCAGGTATCCCTTTCTGACAGGCTTCAGAAAAGACCCAGCTGTCACGTAGTTCTTGAAGCAGACCCTTTCTTATGTATCTTGCAGTGGGCAGTGACTTCAAGTTTCAAGAATGTAAATGTTCTTTCTGTCCTTCAGTTGACTTCCAAATCGTGTTCTTTGGTATGTCAGCGTATGTCCACAGTGCTGCAGGAGCTAGGACACTTCCTAGACACGACTTTCACTTCTCCCATTGCTCCCAAAGCATTGTATTTTGTCACCAAGAAACATCTTTTTAATGGAGGCAGGTCGGAAACAGGATTTTGAACAGTCCACTGAGCCATTACAAAAAAAATCAGTAGAAATTCTCATATTTGTACTTCTGTTTTTGAGAAGATAATCACACTGGAGTCAGTAATTCATAGCTTTTGTGAAGAGCCAGTTTTTCCCTTTGTCATCCTTTCCTTTTACAGCCATTTTAAGCCTCAACGAAACCCCATTTCTAGAACTGTATGAATAAGATAGCAGTAACCACCGATCAAAATATTTTATTTTAATTACTCTTTAAAACAATGTAAAACAGGGTTCAGGAATCAACTGGCTAGAGTATAATCTCAAGCTCATCCTACAGAGACATTAAAATTAACTTACAATTTCTCCTAGGGAAAAATCTCTACGTTTAACGTATCTGAATTTATATATTTTTACCACTGAATATTTTGGCATTTTAGCATGCTCTTTAGTCAAGAATTTTGCTGGATTCTTGTGAATATTTCCCTCACATCTGGAAGAAGTTTAGCTGCCCTTTTAAAGTAAAATTGAAACGAGTTTGCTAACTTGGAACAGAATGAGAATTCAGCTTTTGTAAGCAGAATATGTATGAAAAGTTTTCCAGAGCTACTTTATTTCTAATGTTCAACAATATGCTAATTAAAATCATGTTTTCTGTAGCTGACTGTGGGCAGAAATAAATTACACAATCCGCAGTGGTTAATACAATAATGGAGTCCATTTAATTGACCTCCTTTAAAAATGGAATTCAAGCTAAAAAGCCAGTCAATTGTGTTTTAGTTAAACTTGGTGAATAAATCAATCTCGAGTACTTACATGTGAAACACCACCTTTTGATTCTCAGAATCTTATCTTACTCAAAAAGCTGAATGCTTCAGAAGCACTACAGAAAATACAAATCACACATCATTTTTTAATCCTTACCTGTGGCACTGTGGGAAAGGAGGGAGTTTTGTGTAGAGCAGCCAGTCAGCCTCTCTCAGTCCTGTCACCCAGTTGTCAAGAGATTTTATGCTATGTTTATGTTTGTTGAGGCTTCCTGTTGATAAGGGCTATGAAATAATTACTTCTGTGAAAATTTCCTCTTGAATGGCTTTTTTAGAGAAAACATTTTCTGCTAAATGATGCTAACTACATAGACATCTCAACACTGAAGCTCTGAAGCTCAGTGAAGCTCTGTGATCTCTCAGACTGGAGAAAGAAACTAACTAGAAGGTCTATCACACAAAAAAATTACCTTTTGAATTTAGAGTATGAACAAGCCAGATACATCAACAATACATTCCTGTCCTCTAAAGCAGCAAGATCATAATTAAAGTTCTAGGCCTGACACAGGAAATTTTTGCTTGGAACCAGGTCTGGGAACTCTGAAGAATGACTTCTCTCACCCTAACATACATTTATTGCATTAGCTATGTACAGAGGCAGATCTGGAAAAGAATTTTTGAAAACCTCATTTTCAGATGAGGTTTTCAACCTCAGGCAGATATCAGTCTCATTTTGCTCTCTGCAACATCTGGCTTATCAGACATTCCTTGGCAGGACTGAAAATAAGTAAATACAAGTGGGTACGGATAAGGGTTCACATTTTAATTTCTATTTGTAGAATAAGAAAAAGTTGTGTAAATAATAAATATAATAATATATAATACAAAACCAGTGTGCACTGAAACAAACATTACCCTTCTCACCAATTTTGATATTTACTTTTAGTTTCCTCTTGGTCAAATCAAGCTTTTTGAGGCAAAGGTTGAAGAAGTTGATAGATCCTGTGATTCTGATGAAGATTATGAAGCCAGTGGTCGCAGTTTATTATCAACCCATTACACTGTTGTTATCCACCCCAAAGACCAAGGACCCACTTATCTTCTTATAGGATCCAAACATGAGAAGGTAATAAATGGATATTTTTATTGAGTTTCAGTAGCACATCTATGAGTATGGTGTTGTGATTTGAATATTTCTTGAGAAGGAGAAGGATTACAAATCACCTGGCTTGTATTTTGATGTCATAAGGAGAAGGTTCTGCTTTATTAACATTGATCAGAGTTTGTCTGCAAATCAGTGCTAGTGTAGGTAATCCTTGTTAAAATATACAAAAATATGCAGGCTTGCCTACATAGTAGACTTTGCTCACTTACAGTAACTTGTAGACAGAGCTGTAGCTGAGAGCTTACAAGGTACTGGTATCCATTTTCACTGACAAGACTAACATAGCACAGACTTACCCTACTGTGGTAAAGGAGCAATGAGAGGTGGGGTTAAAACCATTTTTATTATTGTTGCTTCATTCCCAAGTAATCTTGTAGACCTTATTTTGCTTTCTGGACTTACCCCAGGTTAGCAGGGTCTGGCAGTGATAAAAAATGATTTATGTAACCTTTTGGAAGAGGAAAGGAAGAATGCCCTGATAATTAGACACGATTTCTGAGGGTAAAAACTTTTGGAGAGCCCTGTCCAACCTTCCTTGCTTAATATTTGTAAGATAGAGACCATGAATGTGTGTTTATTCAACCAAAGTCAAACTTCTTTGGGCTTCAAAAGGAGTGCATGCTAGGGTTTCAAGCTGAGAGCAGAATCCCGCTGAAGCAGCTCCTTCCAGCACGGAACAAGTGAGCTGCTATGTTTTTCTGCTTTAGGACACATGGCTTTATCATCTGACAGTTGCAGCTGGAAGTACCAGTGTAAATGTTGGATCTGAGTTTGAACAACTTCTTTGCAAATTATTAAATGTGGAAGGTGATGCCAGTAAGTTTATTTCATTTCAACATACTGATCTTCCAATTCTTATTTAGTAAATGTACTTATGAACTGAATTAATTACAAAATGTATATATTTTATCTGTTTAGCTTCTCAAATTTGGAGACATCCTACCCTTTGCCATAGCAAAGAAGGAATTACTTCCCCTCTTACAACACTGCCATCAGAAGCCTTGCAAACTGAAGCAATTAAATTATTTAAGGTAAAACCATAGCAGGTGCCTTTTTTATTAACTGACTATTTTAACTCTTTGCTAAAGAATGGCTGTTAGTTGGCTTACTAGAGATATTCAACAGATAAGAAAAAAGAGATGTTTCTTTTTATCTTTAGTGGAGGTAACTAATGGAGAGCAGCAAAATGTGCCCACATTACCTCACCAAAGACTATCACTTCCAATGTAAAGATGGCCTTTAGTTGTGAGGGAGCAGTTTAGGCTTCAGCTTTTGGTGTTCCTACTTATTTGATAAGTTAAAGTGCAAGTTAGTAGAAAAATCCATAACCATCATGAGTGATAATAATTTTACCTTGAAGTTCATAGGTCCAAAGAATCTAACAGCATGGACAGATCTCTGCATTCAGAAAACTTTATCTGAAATGCTATTTTTTCAATTAGATTCAGGGAAAAAATCATATGCAAAAGTTTTATTGTAGATACATTTAAATAATCTGGGAGATATTTTAAAAATCAGAAGAAAAAGAAAGTAAATTTAAAGTTTAGGCAAGTCATGGATTATCTAAAACTGAGATATAAAGCAGGGATTGTACTGCTCTTTTTAATAAAAAGAAAATATTTTCATATAAAGTAGCTCTTCTTAAAAGACCAATTATTCAGTAATAAAAATAGAGAAAATATTCCATAGAAAAATTATTAAAAGTATTTCACAAGAGTTATTTTTTAAAGATTCTCACAGATCTTTAAAAATTGTAAAACTTAAAAATACACATACACATGTGTCCCAGTGTAAAAACACTTTATGATTAGGAGACACATACTGGTTCATAACCACTGAGCCACAGCTATGTTCTTGAGAAATTTTCTGTGCCTTACAGCTTTCCCAGTTGAAGGCCAGGTAGGTAGTTGATGCCTATAAGACAGAGAGTATGCTGCAATGCCATTAACCTCCTTTCAGGCTATAAAGGCTAATTCAGAGACAAAATAAGATTTGCTGTTCTTTTGTCTCTATGTTGTGAAATAAATTACAAGTTGGAGGGCATGGAGGTTGGATAAATGAATTTTCTCCACAAAACTTAAGACGAGTTTAAAGAACAAATTCCCTGAAGCATCAACTATCTGGAGAATTTTGATGTTATGGTTCAGATCTAGAGAGGAATTCAAGACAAACACTGTATGTTTTGTCATGGACACATTGAAGCAAACTTTCCAGCTTGTTTCTTTGGGATGTTTGAAGCAATTCAAAGAAGTACATCCATCTTATTTTCTGCAATTCTGCAGCATGAAAATTTTCAAGGAAATGTACTTCTTTGATAAAAACAAATTTACATCTACTTGGAAATCACTTTTCAGATCTAATTCAAATCACAGACACTTGCCTCAAGTAAATAAATTAGAGATTACTTGTATGACCTTTATTGAAACCTTGTATAAATCAGCTGAGAAGTCAGGTAGGGAATTTAGAAACAGATCACGTCATGTTTCAGTTATCCCACTCATGATAAAAATAGACTAGAAATAGATTTGGCTTCCATCCACTTCTTGTATTTTTGCTTCTATCCCTTAAAAATTCAACTATTGTATACAGTAAATGCAACAAGTGATATATATGCTTTCTTCTAACACAACACAACAAATGATTAATGTCTGGCTTTCCTAAGACAGTACTGGGTATAGGAAAGGTCATAGTTAACCTACAGTAAAAATACCATGGAAAGCCAAGATGTAAATCAATGGCTCTGAGTTACGGATTTTTTATCTGTGTATATGCTGCCGTGTAGTGCTTACTACTTAAAGAAGCATTTTACACTGTCTGGCACTGAGAGCTGTAGGCATTGAATTTCCAAGTCCTGTAGAGAGGTGAGCTGTGTTCAGCATGTCCTTAAACTTGCCTGCCACCACAGTTGTTCCAACCCCTGTTACAGTTCACTCTGTTAGATACACAGTGAAAAGCATGGGTTGTACGAGGTGTTTTAGCTCAAGTCTCCCTGTTTAGATTTTCATTCATTCTGGCCCCTTTTCACCCCATTTTTCAGAACCAGCAGAGTTTTCCAAGTCTACTGGTAAACTTACTAATTGTGATTTCTATTCAGGTACACTTTTGATATATAGAACATCTTAAAGATTTGCTGAAGCTACCTTGTATGTAAACTCACTTGCTTATTATTTTATATCTAGACCTGCCAGTTGTTTATAAATGCTGCAGTTGACTCTCCTGCCATTGATTACCATGTATCTTTGGCCCAAAGTGCTTTGCAGATCTGTCTCACACATCCTGAACTTCAAAACGAGATCTGTTGCCAACTTATTAAACAGACCAGGCGTCGACATCCACAAAACCAGGCAGGACCAATACAGGTAACCCGGTATTTATTTTAATGGTATTGATTTCAGCAGCAATGAAGAAACTACACAGAGTGTTTAGGATAGTAAAGAGGCTCTGCTCTTCTGCAGCATCTGCTGAGTTAAGATCCAATTCACTGCTGCTATGTTTTCCTGAAACAAAGCTGATGCTATCCTCTAACAAAGTATGTGTACCTGGTGGTAGAATATATCTCTGCCCATGCTGTTTGTAAAGGGTGGACATAAAATGGGCTGTCTTCAAGTCAAGTGTTAAGTAAGAATGTAAGAAACCTAATTATTTTTTACTGCTTCTTTCCTAATAGAGGTGCTGCCTCAGGAAGTTTGGTGTGTTAAGCCACATAGAAAATTACTCAATAGCATGAGTGTGAAGTAAAGCTGTGGTGCCATGTAGTGGAATATCAGATAAGGCTCAGGGCTTCTGATAGATGTCCCCTCTTGTGTGCCATGCTGTTCTGTATTCACCCTGCATGCTACGTTATTATACATACTTGAAATTCTTCCCTAATAGCACTGAATAGCACTGCCTGCTATTCACTCTATGCAATTGTGAAATGAACTGGAATTGCATGGAAAGCCAATACTTGGAGCTTGCATAGAATTAACAGAACTGGAATGTTACACTTATGATGGAGCAATGCCTACAGAACTGGGAGACTTATCAGAAAATGAGAAAGGAAGTTACCATACAAGGCTTCTCTAATAGACATGTTTTTCTCTTACCATAGAAAGTAGCACATGACCAGCAGCCATACCTATTAGCTAGAAACAGCCTGTACCTGGGAGATGGCTGATGTGTGGAGAGGCACTGGAACAGGTTGCCCAGAGAAGCCATAGGTGCCCCATCCCTGGAAGTGTTCAAGGCCAGGTTGAGTTGAGCTTGGAGCAACCTGGTCTAGTGGAAGGTGTCCCTGCCCAATGCAGGGGATTGGAACTAGATGATCTTTAAGGTTCCTTACATTCTATGATTCGATGTGTGCATTGCTAAAACATTCACAGAGCTTTTATAACAGACATGGTACATTCATGTCAGTTAGCACACACTGAAGCTACGTATGGCTGATGGAATTTAAACTTACTATAATTCTTCTTTGGTACTATTCTTACCATTGGCAAGGCCTTCCCTCTGATGCAGATAAATTGTTGTTTTCCTAACCCCCTGGAATGATTTTTAAGAGTTAATACATGCAGTAAACACATGCAGTTTTCAGCCTTACACTAAGTTTTTTAAGTCCTAAATTCCTGCTGTAGTCTCCTACCCTTGCTTCTACTGCAGTGTATACCTTCAACAGAGCCAATGCTATCCTCAACCAAAGTATAGATATTTGATGATATTTTACAGGACTGTGCCAGTTCTGTAAAATTTCTATTTAATATGAGGCAAATCAGATAAATCAAGATAGAGAAACACAGTTTTTTAAATCTCAGTGAAGCATTGCTATACTAATTGTGAGAAAATTATTGCAACATTAGTAAGTGTATATCAGGGTACATAAGAGCACTCTGTATTAAGTGAAACCAATGAATACATACTGAGCAACAATATACCAAAATATTGAATAATTGTTTTTTTCAATAGTTACTGTAAATTTGGTAGGAGAAAGCATGTCTTATGTGTTGCTTCATAATATGTGTAACAGGAGAGCTGAATTAAATTGCACAGGCTTCTCTTCATATCATAATGCTTGGTCTTGCAGCTTTAGTACTTCTCTTCCTCTGTATTAACTGCTTTTTATACAAACTCAGCTGCTTTCCCATTTCCAGCCCCAAAAGAAACTTGGTGTACACATGTAAATAGAGTATTGGGCCTTTCAATGAGGTGATATGCTTATTTACTCAGCTTTTCCTCTGTTTTTTTCATTCCTATTTCAGCAATTTCAACTTGGCACAGTAAGCTGCACTGCTGGCCAGTAGCCACAGCAGGAAGTTTTATGTTAACAGGATTTTTAAAACAGTAAATGTATTCCTTTTGTTCAGGGCTTGCAGCTTTTGGCCCTCTGCGTTGGACTCTTCCTGCCCCAGCATCCATTCCTTTGGCTTCTTAAACTTCACTTAAAGAAGAATGCAGATTCCAGGTGTGCCCAACTAGTCAACTGGTCTTTCTGAAGTACCTTGTTTTCAGTTTTTCCTGTAATATATCAAATCTTCCGACGTATATTTTAAAATTAATTTGAGTAGAATTGCTACTAAACTAGAGTACATATTACTTCTGTGCATCACTTGGGAAAGTTACAAGTTTTTAAAAAAGTATTTTGCAGTGCATACTCTGAGTGTATGTTGCAAAACTGTGAAAACCAAAATATGGCAATTACACAACACACCCTGAGCCATGTTCATCTTTGGCACAATTCTGCGGGTCTCAGTAGACTTATTCTCTTTCTAATTCCACATGCAAAAAAATGCGTTGGAAATCTCATAGAGTGAAATCTGAGTGCTCCTCCCATCTGGCCTCTCCAGAAATATTCACTCACAGTTTACTATCCTTTAAATCAGTCCCTAGGAATTGCCTTATTTCTCTTTTTGCCACAGGACTGAATTTGGGAAATACGCTATATATTGCCAGCGCTGCGTAGAACGTACCCAGCAGAATGGAGACCGAGAAGCCAGACCTTCCAGAATGGAAATCCTTTCCACTCTCCTGAGAAATCCCTACCACCATTCCCTGCCCTTCAGTATTCCAGTTCATTTCATGAATGGCATATATCAGGTAATGTCATGCAGGCCACGAAATCTGAGCTCTCCCAACCCGCTGCTGTCAGCATATACATGAAACAGTACATCAAAAAGAGCAAGGTAAATATGGCTTAAGTTTCATCTTGTGCCAGTGCCAGCAATGGCAGGCACAAAGTATTTGTGATCTGATTTGATCAACTAAGAGTAAAGGTTTGGGGGAAAATCTTGAAGAGAAAGAAAAAAGTAAAACCTTGTAAGAGTAAGAACTGACAAAACTCTGTTTCTTATTTAACCTGACCACCAGATGAATGAATTAGACTGAAGGACAAGGAAAGGTATTAAATTCCACTTCCTTTCATCAGACATCTTGGAAGTTAAATACCTCAGTGAAGGCCTGGAAGCACAGCTGTAATTCCCATTATCAGTCCTGAAGGATAACCATATTTGTTACACAACAAACATGGCTCCATTCTTAACTCTCTGGGGATATCATTAGTCAAAGCCCCTAGGAAACATTCCACGGGCTTCCAAGCATGCTGCTTCACATCCTGGTTTATGTTTCCAGCTGTGAGAGATGGCTGAGAAGAGTTTCAACAATTTAACAATTCATAGTATTCCTAGACAGAAAGCAACTTTTTATATGAAATCAAAGCTATATCAAATAAATATTTTATTTCAGATTGTCACAGAAGTACTTTGCATTTTTTCATCTCTAAGTTTCTTAATTGCTTACTGCTTGCCCAGTAAAACAGAAAAAAATATCCTTTAAATCATCCTAAATGGTTTCAAAATTGAAGTTTGGAGAAGAAAAGGAGTAACTGTTCATTAGTTATTTACTGTCCAAAATTGTATAGTTACAAGGGCTAAGAAAATTGTAATTAAATACATAAATTACTTCAGTGGGATCAGCAAATAACAATTATAGTGGTATTAAAAATTCTTGTATTAATCTCTGAAGATTAATCAGATTTTATTTTAATGCCAGGCACTGAGAAGTTCAAACAACAGTTCATTAACCATTTTCAAGACATTTTTTACCAAAACATTTTCAACATGTCAAACACAGGAAAACACTCTCAATACAAATTTAAGTGAACATCAGTCATTGCTATCTGTAAAGAAGCTATTTGCCATCTCATGCTGAAATGTCAGTCACAACAAACAGAAGTTCATATTTGGGGAAGTAAAATTTAGAAGGTTCTATACATTACTGACCTGTGTAATAGTGACAAACCAAAATTCATAAACTATTTTAGATCTGCCAGTGTATATCTGTCACCTGATATCCCTCTAAAGTTGCACATGATGAAAAATTATTAATTGATCTCATTTGTTTCTGCACTATATTGAAAGGTACAGGAATTTATACTCTTCATTTTTCAAGTGGTATTTTTCACAAAAAGCTCAGATACTAGACTGCTACCTGCCATATAAATTCTGTAATAGAATTCCAAGTGTAACAAGTGCAAGGAAACCAATTCCACTAAACAGACTTTCCATGTGGAAATCTTTTTCAGGCCCTTTATGTCAATTTTTAATTTCCAATTACAGTAATGGACGAAATGGGTCTTACAGTTCCACCGTTATTCTAGAAGTATTGTATTTCAAAATCTTAGATTTAAAGGGAGAATGGGTGTGAGTTTGATAGCAAAATACATTTTGGCTTCTTTTTTAGGTTGTTGGGTTTGATGCCTCTACCACAGTAGAGGAATTTCTGAACACTCTGAACCAAGATACAGGGATGAGGAAACCAGCTCAGTCAGGATTTGCACTGTTTTCTGATGATCCCTCTGGCAAGGATATAGAGCACTGTCTTCAAGGAAACATCAAGGTAAACAAAAGCCTTTAATGGGCTGTGCATATTAAAAAGTCTCTTCATTTCACAGAGCTCTCTTCAGACAATGTAAAGGAAAACATTTTTCAGGCTGAAAACTGTCTTTTTTTTGGTAATGTGAAAGGAAAATTTTTTTTTAAAAGATCACTTTTTCAGTTGCTGAAATTCATTCAGTGAACTATAGTTAAAAGCTTTCTCCAAGAGATCCATATTATTCAGAGAAGTAACAGCTGTGTTAAAAAACAAAAAGCTGTTACAGTTCTTTAACACTAAGAAGCATTAGAGTCAAACAGGGATTTAGAGATTTCAGTCAACATTTCTGATACGGCTCCAAAAGACGAGCGTGTGAGGTCCAAGAAGTCATTGATACTGGGGTGGAAATCCTGGGAAATTAAAAAAAAAGAAATGGTTCCTTCTCTTTGGCTTGCCATTGTTCTGAATTTTAAATTTTAGCTCCCTCTATTGCTAGAATTAAATTCTTAGCAGTAAAGAGTGACAAAACGCAATATAATGTGTGCTTTAGTAAAATATTAGATACAAGTCTTTTAGCAACTAATGAATCATTAATTTTTTGTATTTCTACCAAGTAGCTTTTTGCACCCTTTGGCCAATGTTCACAACTGCACTTTTGAGTTACAAGGTGTGGTACAACCCAGCCTTAGTGATAAACAAACGGTGTCACCACGAGTAGAAAAATTACCATACAGAAAGCAAAATTTATAAAATATGTACTTATTTTCTAGGTAACTATAATTTTAGAAACTACTCATATTACTGCTTCCAGGAAGGCTCTTTTATGAAGGAATGGTGACATGAAGTGCAGCTGAGCTCCTAGGATCTCTGTTCCACCTCCTCCCCATCTGCCCACTTACCCACCTACACAGCTTGTTGTGAAGCACTTTTGGTGCGTTTTATAACAAACTTCACGCCAACTTTACAGCAGTTACTAGAAAGGACCTGTAAAACTTCGGCATGCAGCAGAAGAAGGCAGAGATCAAAGGCATTTGATTAATTATATAACAACTTACTCTGTGTTATTACACATTCATTGGCAGCTGCTAAATCAAGTACCTGGCCTTTCCATGTTATGGCTTATTTCCAAAGGTAGTGCATATATTGCACAAAAACCAAAAATGTTAATAATTAAACACTTTGACTAAGAAATACAAGTTATACTTCAGTGAGTTTAAAAATTCAAGCTGTGTATGTATCTAATAGGTGATAGGTAGAGGACATTAAAATAAGTTGACAGTTTCTTTTCAAGGTGTTTTCAAATAGGAAGACATGCCAAATCAGGTTTGTATTGCTTTCCTTCTAGATCTGTGACATTATTTCAAAATGGGAGCAAGCCTCCAAAGAACAACACCCCGGGAAATGTGAAGGCACAAGGACTGTCCGCCTTACTTACAAAAACAGGTTTGTTTAGCAAGTATAATATCTCTGCCTTGTCCCGAGATTTATTTTTCAGTTCCTGCAGTTTCTTCATCTGAGAAACACTGGCTGACTTGAAGCATGCAACAAAAATAGTAAATGGGTGTAACTGGGTAATTTTTTTTTAAATAACCTTTTTTTAGTTCTTAAGAGGTGAGCAGGACTGCAAAAAATCCCCACTGAAGTAATACGACTGACATTAAATATTTACCCACTGGTTCAAGTACAAGTGTTGCTCTACTAATGTGTTTTGAAGCTGAAATAAACATGTCACATTCAGAGCAGATACTGCTAATCCTCAGGGCTAATGCATTTCCCTATCTTCTTTATTTAATAACTTTCTGTCTTTTCTGTAGGCTTTATTTTTCTGTTCAAGTTCATGGGGAGACAGACAGAGAGAAGCTGCTGCTCGTGTATCAGACAAATGATCAAATAGTCAATGGACTTTTCCCTGTAAACAAAGAATTAGCGATGGAATTGACAGCCCTTTTAGCTCAGGTAATCTTTATGCTTGGATAAGTCACACAGCAATTTTTAAGGAGAAAATCTTAAACAAACTGATCCAGGATTGCTTGACATTCAACTGACCTCCACCTTTTACACAGGAGTGTGCAGGAAAAAGACTGGGCTGGAAACTTTGTGTAAGGCAATTCTTAACTGGAGTGGAAATGCTATACAGCATTTGCTTCTGCTGGGACCAGTATGGCAAAATGTGCTTTCCCTCTTACACAGCAAGGCCCTCTGGCATTTAATATCACGTAATCATGTACCATTTCTTCATTCATTATTCCTTCCATGATTTCTGCAAATTAATTCTCCAAAGTAACAGCTCTTCAATGAAAGTCTAAGAGTCCTTTACTAGACATGGTCTTGATAAGATGTTTTATTTTAAAAAAATTAAAAGCACAAATGAAGGGTTTTGAGAAAGTAATTTGATGTTGTTATTCAATAAATGTAAACTGATTTGTGTCAGCTGGAGATATAGCAATCTAAGAGGAGAAGTAATATTATGTCTGTACAATTTGCGTTTGATATTTAACATTTTTCCATGGTAGATAGAAAATAAGAAAATCACTAGTGTGACTTTTTTATCAGTGAAAAGTATACCTTATTTGACAAATTCGTTTTCTTTTATACTTGGTCGAACAGATCAAAAGATAGTTCATAATATCCAGCTAGAAAATTACACTAGAGTAACAAAAAACTTTTTTCATGGACTTCCCTTTAGGTAGAAATTGGAGATTTTGAACGGCCTTTCTCAACTCCAGCAGGACAAGTCAATTCCCAGTCCAAGTCCAACCAAACACTAAAGCAAGTTTTGGAGAGATTCTACCCTAAGAGATACAAGCAAGGTTGTTCAGATGAACAGTTAAGGTGAGATGGGTTTTTTGATTCATACTCTCTAAAGATCTAGGAATGAAACAAGGAAGTTTTAAATTGTCATTGGGAATAATGTATTGTTGAGCTATATTTGCCTAAACTTGTGTTTGAAACTCATTTTCTTGCTAATGTAAACAACCCATTTCCTCTGCACATTTCTAATCTAAACAAAGGACCATTATTAATAACACATTCCAGCAAAAGATGTAGCAGTTACTACATAGCATTACAAAACCCAGGGATTTTGAAATTCTTATTTTTCTTATACAGCAAATCTAAACGAGGTCTGAGTGTGCACAGACTGAAGAGTTATTGAAGGACATTAGGACGTGATCTGTTTGTTATTCTTGTGTGCAATCTCTGGCAGCCAGTCAAATTGGCAATGTATAACTTAGTGGACTTACTAGTAAGGTATCACTTTATTTAAAATTCATAACCTGCAAGGCATTTAAATCAACACCTACTGACAAGAAAATGAGTGGAACAGTGTAATAAATTATCCAAAGTTAGTGATACAGCAGTTTTAAAGTCCAGTAAATAATCATAGAAATGTTCTTCAGTACAGAAAATTTTCAGGTTGAGAAAATTTAAAACTATTATTACATGCACATAGTGACATTATTACATACTCAGAAAACAACGGGGCTTACGCAGTTAACTTCAAAGAACAAATAATAAAAGGTCTCAGATTAGATTTAACTCATGGAGGAAAAGTGAAACGTCTGTTGAATTGTTTAAGTAGTCCTACACTACCAGCTGGCAGAGCTGGAGATCTGTGGCATGGGAAGAATCACTCTGTGCCTGCCCTATTGCCTATATCATTTTTGCTAAGGGTGCAGTTTGACTTCATAAACAGTAAGACCAAAGCTGCAAGTGATGAATCTCCCTTTACTACACATCAGCCCTCCCTTTTCTTGGGCTACATCTAATAACCTTATGGCTGCTGGGTAAGCCATCCCTGCAGGTCAGTGTCCTAGAAAGGTATTCTGGGCTGGGGTTTTTTTGAGAATTAGTTTTTCCATAGTATTGAAACAACTTGCCAAGGAGCCACAGATTCACAAAAGAAGCCAGAAAAAAAGACCCAGTGTGAACACACTGTCCATCAGGACTAGCATTCTGGGTAGCAGTGCCCAGACACACTTAAAGGGAGTAGTGCTAAGCCACGTCTTTCACGCCTCCTACCAGCCACAGGTAAAGATATGTGCTAAGCTGGATGGATTTTTGGAATGACAGCTGACATAGCTGTTGAGTACTGATAAAGGTACATTGATTCTCTGTAGAGACACATTAAAAGCTGTCCCAGACTTTCTGCCTTTATGCTGCAACTGCTACATCAATATTTAATCATAATGTTTCAGAAATTAGAAGATACTTCATAATTTTCATGTGCATTAAAATACTAAATGACATTTTGGATTTATTTAATACTGTATCAGTGATAGTCCTTATATTAACTGAAATTATCATTTAAGAAATGGATTCTCTTGTTGTTCATTAAACTTGCTGTTTGCAAGCTCTGGAATTCCCTTCAGTAAGTAAATTCCATCCTTCATTTCAACAGACAGCTTTGCCAGCGACTGTCGACAAGATGGATGGCTCTCCGTGGGCGCAGTGCCGCAGACTGCGTGCGCATTTACCTCACCGTGGCCAGGAAATGGCCTTTCTTTGGGGCTAAATTGTTTGCAGCAAAAGTGAGACATTTTAATGAGTTTGATTGGGGAGAAGGAGGAGGGGCTTAAATATAATATGCAAATAATAGCACATTTTTGTTGAAAATATCTTGTGTACATGAGCTGATTGAATCTCCTGTCAAATTACTTTTTAAGTCGTACACTGGTGAAATATAACAGCCATAGTACTAAGTGTATCATAACAGTAGCTTTCCAATACACTTACTGTTTGTTTTACATTATTAATCTGTGTCTCCGTATCCTTCTATCTTAGTTTGAGACAGCCTTTTAAGTTTAGACTCTTTTTACCTGATAAGTAATAGAACATTGAAAAGGTATCATTAGATGGTTGTGGAAGCTCAACCTTGCAGAAGCACTAAATGTGGTTAAGGGTATTTAGAGCACTCCCTTCTGTGCTGGCCTCTTCTCAATTTCTTTTTACTACTGGTATCTTAACTCTCTTTATTCAAATAACAGCTCTGTTAAACAGAACTGTCACCTCATGCCTTCAGTTTTAATAGGTAAACCCAGTGTGTGTGTAAATATATATATATATATATATATATATATATATAAAAAATTGCATGTCAGCATTCTGTGCTTTGTGTATTTAGATATAAATATGTGTGAGCTAGTGGACAAACTGTAAGACACCTGACCATTTTATTAAGGAGACTATATATTTTATTGGACTAAGCACCAGGGCAGGTTTCAGGTGTATCAGTTTTGAGTTCATTGTTCTGCCACTGGCCACCTATGTGGCTTTGGGCAGGTGTTTCAATTCCTTTACTGAAATCTACACTGAGAGGGAACTGAAGTGAGAACTGTGGATGGAGAGAGGTTTATAATAGCTGAGAATTATAATTATTCACATATTGCCTCATTTTGAAGTAGTAACTAAAGAACATTTCTCTTTGTAGCCTCTAGCAACAGCCTCAGTTGAGAAGTCCTTCATATGGTTTGCTGTCCATGAAGATGGCATAAGCATCCTGGATTACAGCTCCATGGTAAGTGAAATTGCTATTTTAAATCTGGTCAAGATAGATTTTAGTACTAATTATATGGAGAGATTCACCACCATACTGTCTAAAAGATGGCATTAGTTTTCCATGCTAAGTTATCTAGGCCTTCTCTTAAAGCAAAAATTCACTCCTTTTAAAATGCTTTAATGTTATCATCATTACAGTAGCACTAATAATGGAAGTCAGTAATGAATTCTTTGCACAGAATTTATTTTTGTTTATCAGATACAGTTTTTATATCATTTAATGAAATGTTAATGTTTTAATCATTCAGATGTCAGGAAATCCATAGTTATTGTAATGTTATTACAATAACATTAATTTTCTTTTCCTGGAGACTTAATTTTCCAGTATTATTCATAATACATACACTCTGCAAAGAGCAGTTACTTTAATAGATTGTTATTTTCATTGTATTATTTTTGTTTAATAGTAGGTAATATAACCCAGTGTTATTTAATTATGTCATTTTAGGCTGAGATTTTTCTTTGATTTGCAATACAAGTTTTCATAGAAAACGACTCGTAATCAGAGTAAAAAGCAATGCCTGAGAAGATCCCTGCTTTCATTTATATCCTGCAAAGAAAAAGAATGGCATGCTGCTATTAGCAAGTGCTAATATTGAATATCAGAAAATTAAAATCTCAGCTTTATAATTGTGCTGATATGGGCCTTTTCATTACATTTCTTTGCAGTTAAAGAAATAATAAAACAAAGAGCACGAGGAGAGCAAACAGCAGCTTTCAGGGAACAAGCAAAATGTGCTTGCACCAGACTGCAGAGAGCTCTACAAACACTGCTCCTGGAGCTATGGCATTTCTGTAGGGCATTGCCAGATTAAGTACAGGCAGGCCTTACTTGACATTCAAGGAATGCTCAGCTTCTATGGAACATTGGGATTTTCTGTAGGAAGGATATCAGAAATGAGGTTGCAAGGGGTAGAGATAATAGTATTTCAAAACTGGGGCAAAAAGAGGTTTACTAAGGAAGGACACTAAGTCAGTTACTGTAGAAATGTTGTCTGACAATGAATTTTAAATGCAAACATCTGCAGCAAATTAATGTCAGGTGTAACAATAAATTAGATGCTGATCTTAACTCAAAGGCCATTACTGTGGTGTTAAACCCTGAACAGTAAGAAACAAGGGATGAAAAGCTGAGGAGCCTTGAAGAACATTTGTGTTTTATCAGAGATGTGAAAAAAATAGCACAGAATTTAATTTGTGTGTTTGCAAAACATATCACTGCATAAAAGAATACCTGGAGTTAAATTCTTTCAGATGTCTCATACTCTGCCATTTAATTTATTTAGATACTGCTTCAATTTCAAGTAGAATTTGTAAGATTAACTTCTTTCAAAGTCAATCAAGATTTGGGTAAATGGAATTACACACTTGAGTTGAAATCTTCTTGTATCTTTCATCTAATTAATTTGGAATAGAAACAGAGGTCAAACTTAGAAGTTATCATCTACAGTGAATGAAGGTCTAAATGAAGCTGTCCCAAAATTCATAGTTAATTTCAAAATTCATAAGAGGCTACCTGTATTGTCCTGCTTAACAGCTTTGTGTTTTGTTCTGGGGGTTTCCTTTTTTCAGCGATTGACAGTTACATACACATATAAGAGCCTGATGACTTTTGGAGGATATCAAGATGATTTTATGCTGGTTGTTAACAATGCTCAGACAAAGGACAAATCAACTGAAAAACACCTTTTTGCCATGACAAAGCCAAAGGTTGGTCTATTACCTGAAACAGTTTCCATCTGCTTTTGTGCTCTCTCTAGTGGGTAATCCCTAACAGATGTGAAAGATGAAACACCTTTTTTAATTCCAGCCTGCTCAGACTACTGGCTTTTGCCAGATGATTTTAGAGAGCAAATAATTAGTAATGTCAGGGCTAACTGTGACAGTACTGATGTGTTCCTGTTCTTTTCATGTTGTTGTCTATAACATTCCAAATTTTTCATAGAAGGACAAAGAAAGCTGATAAGGACAGAAATTACATGCAGTACCTAAAACCTAGTCTGTTTGCCTAATCAGCACCAGAGATGTTTTTTCAAAAAGTACATTTGGGATCTACAGTGAAATTGTAAAACACAACATCTGAAAGATCAGTCACTCCTTTAAAATCCTAGGATATTTTTGCTTTTGGGAAAAGAAAAATAAAAAGAAAAAAAAAAAGAAATAAAAAAGAAAAAGCCCTGCTTTTAAAATCTAGCTTCTCTCCTTTACTGGTAAGATTGACTATATTAAAAGTAAAAAAAAAAAAAAAAAAACCCAAAAACAAAAAAAAAAAAAAAAAAAAAAAAAAAAAAACAAAAACAAAAAACCAAAGGTTTTGCTGTTAGTTTGAACAAATGTATGAAATCATACAAAATTCCACATATAAATTTGGTTCAAAACATGACTCTTCATACAAATAAGCATAGTAAAATACAGATATGGAAGTTTCTCTCAGATTGTGCCCTTATAGAATCACAGAATGGTTTGGCTTGGAAAGGTCTTGAAAATCACCTAGCTCTGGCCCCCCTGCCCTGGCCAGGGACACTTTCCACTAGACCAGGTTCCTCAGAGCCCCATCCAAGCTTGGCCTTGAACACTTCCATGGATGGGGCATCCATAGGTTCTCTGGGCAACCTGTTCAGCATCTCAGCAAGGTCCATATGGGTCACAAAGAGAAAATCTAATAATAACTTCCCCAAAATCTTTATTCCCTTCACCTACCCTGCGTCTTCAGTTCTTTGAGCCCTCTGGCAAAACTTCTCAGGGTGTCATCTTTTGGACTTCAACATCTCTCTCAAAATTAAAGAAGTAATTTAAGACTGTGGAAGACAAAGTATCTTTGATATGTCCTGATGAGAATAATGTTACATTATTTGAAGGAGCAATAAAAAAAGCTTTATTAGTTATCTCCTCTCCCCCTATCATTAATTTGTTAAAGTACAAGTACTTATCCAGTTGATGGTGATTGTCACTTGCTAAAAAGTTAGCTATTTTTTCAGCAGTCAAAACACATCACTGTATTTTTCAAAGAGTTTTGTATGTTCCTGTTATAGATTCTTGAGATCACTCTACTGATTGCCAGCTACATTAACAACTTTCATCAGCTGAAAGGAGTTGCTCATCACCTCTCTGCTCCAGCATTACTGGCACCTCAAAGTGGACAGAAACTCAAGGAGATGGGGAGCCAGCCACTTCTTGCAATCAACAGACCAACTAAATGTCCCACTTTGTTATGAAAGGATTATGTATTATGATAATGCATCCTTGTTAGAGGGTTTCTACATGGACTGAAAACCTTCTGATGTACAAGATGTAGAGCATAAGCAGCTCCATAAACAAAAGGAGAGTAGACAGGTTTACATTCATTCAGTTGCATATAACAGGAGTAGCCCTTAAATTAAAGCTCTGGCCTGAATTGGAAAGATGATGATTCAGTTTAAGGGTTATGATTTACTGGGGGTGGCTTGTGCCTACAGCTCAGAAAAAAATACATCTGTTTATAATGATGGAGAAAGGTGTCATTGGAAAAAACTGTATAGATTTTACAGTTTTACAGATATCTACTCAGGGACCAAACTGTCTTCAACTCTTCATCTCTATTTTTCAAAATTGCACCAGTTGTATAAGTTTCATTTTGAAAAGGAATTTTTGTTTGGAAAAGCAGTCAAATACAAAATACTCTTCATATCCAGCACCATCCTTATTTGCAATACAAGGCTCATGGGACTTAAAAGGAACAAATTGTGTATAATTGTTTCTCCTTTGAAAAAAACCAAATACATAAGCACATCATGTAACTATTATAAATTTAAAGAGTATTCTCATTATACACTCTAGCCTTTGTTATACAGCTGTTTTACTTGGCAAATCTTCAGCCTTGGTCTGGTAAATTTCTAAATAAACCTCCTCTGCTCCAGCCTTTTGAAAAAAATCTAAATTGGATAGGAACTGTATTTAGTACAGTATTGTTAATTGTACCTAATTTCTCCTTTAATCCAGAATAATAATAAAATACAATGGCAAGAATGACTCACAATGCAAAACACAAGAACAACAGAGAAAACCATTGACTGGAAGGTTGTGAGTAAACTTGGAGAACTAAAATCCGTGTACAATATGTATTATGTATATACATTGAGTCAGAATAATATTTACTTCTTGTTTTTAATTTGTATCTATACATTTCCTATTATATTACTAATATAATGTTCTTGCACACTGAAGACATGCTGCTGCATCTGCACTATTGGACCTAGGAGCACTTTCCAGTTGCCTTTTTCAGGTGCAAGCCTCAGTGCTACATAGGTCAAATGTATAGAAATTACATCCATTGTTTTTCTTCCAGTCCTCTCTTTTTTGTTCTAATGCAAATAAACCACTTCTGCATGCTCTGAAATGGATCAGCACCATACTCTCATAGATAATTTAGGTACAACCATGAAGAAGGTACTCAAACATAAATCACTGATTCATGGACGTTTTATAGTTTCCACTTTGGCTCATGTTAATGATCATGGATCAATAATCCCTTACAGCCAGTCCCCATTGGTTTTTGTTTGATTATTACTTAAACTGAAGTAATTTTACAATGAAAAATCTCTGGTTTATGTTCTGTAAACATTTCAAATGCTCATACTGAGAGAAAATGTATTTTCAGCTTTTTGCCCTCTATTAAAAGCAGGGAGTATCCTCCTAGAGAATTAAAATAGATTGGAAGGGAGATACAGGACCTGAAGAGAACATGGTCTTAAAAAGGGGAAAGGCAGACAGGCAAGCTGGCTTTCTTTTAAAAGCTCTCAAAGTCCTGCCATGGCTACTGAAATCCACAGGACTCAAGCACCACTTGATGAATGGTACCACAAGCCAGTGCTTCCTCTTGAAAATTAAAACCAAACAACACACATACTATATCAGATGCTTTCACTTTTGCAAGGTGGAAAGGGTTTCCTGCTAACTTCCACCCTTTGGTGGTTGTTGGGGCACTAGACCCTTCTCTTTCCATGAGGCAGGGCCAACAGCAGGAGGTTTTACCACCTCCTAGGCAGCCAGTCCCCTGCCATCATCCAGGGAAGCTTCTTGGGAGCTACAAGAGACCAATGGCATTACTTCTTGTGTTGCACCCCATGGGAAGTGATACAGATCCTGTGGTAAAATTCATTTAGGAATTAACACCCCTTTGCAATCAGCAGAATAATTAACTTCCAGATTTGAGGGGTTAAGGGTGTTTACAAATACAAATGTTACTGCATCAGTTAGGTCACAGTATAAAACTTCTCAAATATGATTAAAAATTTCACTTTACAAACACAAAAGTCTTCTTGTAATCATGAAATTATGATAACCTGGAATACTCCAACTAGTAGTCTTTCCTAATTGTCCAGTTTCAAATGAATGTGGCAGATCACCTTCTGTTATTAGAAGGGAAAAAAAGTGGAGCATTTTGCTAGTGAGCTTGATAATGTAGTTTTTAAAATCTTCGTTGAATTTTGAGACAAAATACCAACAGGTGATGTGCACATTTGGAGATTTCATTAATAACATCACAAACAGTTGTTTTATAAAGCCCTGTACAGTCTATGAAGCAGAGTATGACCTTCCTGCCTGCCTTTGGGTAGGAAACTCTAGACACTGCTTTGCTGTTTTTGTTGAGCTCTTGCTGCTGCAGAATGTCCCTACATCATCGTAATCAAATGCAATTAATGCATTAGTTCCCTTTTTTTGGCATGACTTTCCAGACTTGCTAACTGCTCGTTATAGGTCACCATTAATCCCACACAGTCACATGACCAGAAATGCTGTGTTATTTTATGAAATAAATGCACTCATAGTTACCGTGACAACACTGTGTTAAACAATGGAGCTGCTTCCAGTTTGATTAGCAAGAGTGATGCTTCTGTAGTGACAGTAACCTCAGCAGACACTTCCATTCAAGGTGACAGGGTGAGCAAGTGGAGTCCCTCTCATGTGCAAGCACACTTCCAAACACAGCTCTGCAAATCTCGGGACCTTGCTCCATGGTAATCAAGCTCCACAGCTACTTAAAGAATACCACACAATGCAAGACAGCAAGGCTGAAAATTTCACAGTCCAAGCAGATAATCTGTTCTGCCTTCCCCACCAGCCCAAGCCTCATGAGTGATCCACATCTCAGTGATAACCTTAAGTCATCCACCAAATAAATTCATACTGTGCTACCTAATCCATGACTAAAGCACAGGTAGGAACCTGACCTTTCTCACCTCAGCAGTGATGATACTGTGGGAACTGTCAAATGAGCAGCAGCTTCTGGGACTGTTGCTGGAAAACTTCCTATGCTCAAAGCTTGCAGAACCTAGGTTGTAAAAATATTGGCAGGATAGGATTAGTATGTTAGCACATGCAAGGAAACTTCACCTTCTACCATGAACTTTAGAATGCCTTTCGTGCTTGTTTGAGTTAGTGGTCAGAATCAACAATGTCTGTAAATGATCAATGAATCTGACAATGACTGAAAAAAACACTGGTAGATGTCTGTATAAACAACCACATTGCTTTGAAAAGACTATTTGGAATGCAATGTAAATTAATGTATTACTTGAACTTCACTTTGCCTTGTCAATTTTTGAGCAGCAGTATTAGCAAGAGAACAGCTGATTTCTAGAAGTAAGACCTATTTACTCCTGTAGCACACCAGGCAAAGGATAAAGCCTTAAGGTTTTAATACAATCCAGAAGTTTATTGGGTTTTGTAATTTTGTATTTAAATTTTGTTTAAATTTGAAATAAAAGCATATATTTCCCTATGAAAGAAAGCTGATAGGTATTTGGTGTTGAAGTTCTTTGTCAGACGACCAGTTTTCATGAGTTTTAATGGTTCCTGAAGGAAGAAAATAATTCTTGCATAAAGGAATGCACCACTCAAAGCTTTAGGTAGAGCTTTAATAGTCCATACAGCTTAGTGCAGTGCATTAGTTTGAGTTAATTTTAACTAAGATGATAAGTAACTCAGTAATACTGAATTAGGGGGAAAAAAAGTTTTGTATGTGTATTGTTTTGGGTATTCTTTAAAGTTATTAGGGCAAAAGAAACACAGAAAGTTGAAATATAAAATACTGAAAACTCCAATTTAAATTCCAGATTGGGTTTCAGTACATTTACTAACTGTACACACTTTTACTGTGCTCAGATCTGTACTGCAGCGTCTTCCAGATATGCCACCTCTGACGGTGAGTAAATCACTGTAAAAATACTTCACTTTTTATACTCTCATCGTTGCAGTAATGCCTGCATAGGTCATAGTGCTAGGAGCAATTCCTACCATAGTTTTGCTCTCTTTGGCAGAGCAAGAGCAGCTTTGTCCAGGGATTTTGCTACCTCTAGATTCTGATTACAGACCAGCACTGATTTCATATATATACCAAGATATCAGAAGTGTTCTGTTGAACTGAAATTGATGGAAGAAATTCACTTAGACAGGCATCAGCCTGATTTGCAATGTATAACACTACATAAATAAGTTTATTTCTGGATTTTAATTAGCAAGACCATGGTTTCCACAGGAGGTTAGCAAATTCCTGATAATGTGCATGCAAACACCTGGAATTAAAAAACCAACAAAAATAGCCATATAAAGGCTCCTGGAACTGAAACAGAGTGATTATGCAAGCTAAATTTAGGGGAAAGAAATCGTATTTAAAGAATGAACATTCCTTAGGGTCAGTGTTAGGACACTCAGCCTTCTTTGGGTAAGGAAGAAGGAATAGTTCAAATGAAATCTGAGTTAATCTATGAATCAGGCCATTTTCCTGGCTTTGATCAAACAGGCAACAATGATTTTAGTCAGGTTTTTCTGTCTTCACTCTCTCAAGATACAAATCAGCTCCTCAGCTACAGAAGAGAGATGTAATTGCTGTCCTGGATTTTGGGCCACTTCTCTGATGTAGGACACTTTAGACTTGTTGGGTTCACCTTCATCCTATATCCCTTTAATACTCAGGGACATCCTGCTGTTTTACTGCACCCTTTAAATCCTACTTTCTAATCCAAGCCCAGCATTTTTGGACTTGATTTTTGATAATCTTATTTGCAATAATCCAGCCCACGTTTGTTACAGTGTCTTACTTTGCATGCCCCTTGTAAGGACAAAGTCACAGAAACCCAGAATGGGTCAGGCTGGAAAGGACTATAGTGGGTCATCTGGTCCAACCTCCCTGCTCAAGCAGGGTCATCCCAGAGCACATGGCACAGGATTGTGTCCATATGGTTCCTGAATATTTCCAGTGAGGGAGACTCCACAGCCGCTCTGCACAATCTGTTCCAGTGCTCCGTCACCTGCACAGTAAAGAAGTTCTTCCTCATGTTCAGGTGCATCAGTTTCTGCCCGTTGCCTCTTGTCCCTTTGCTCAGCACCACTGGCTCCATCCTCTGACACCTTCCTTCAGATACTGACAGATATTGATGAGGTTCCCTCTCAGTCGCGTCTCCTTGAAGCTGAACAGGCCCAGTCCCTCAGCGTTTCCTCCTCAGAGATGCTCCAGTCCCTCACCCACCCTCGTTGCCCTCCGCTGGACAATAAAATAATTTTTGTAAAATAACTACACTTACTGTGTATTATACAGCAGTTCACAGAGAGCAGTAACTACTCAGGCCTCGCTTCACTTCCCCCGCTGGTAACAACGCTCACTGAGGGACCATGAGTTTATCAGGAGCCAGAACTTAAAGCCGAGATCAAATAAGACTCCCGGAGGTGCTGTTTACTTATCCCTGGCTTGCTGCACAGCTGGAGTATTTTGTCCCCTCACAAGAGCGGCTACAGTTGAGATCCCCCGAGCGCCCTCACACTCGCACCGCTACCGAGGCGTGGGAACCCTGAAGACAGAGGCAGCCGCGGGTCCCTCGATAAGGAGACCGGGCGAGACCCGGCTGGAAGGGCCGCACGGCCCCTCCCTCTGAGGGCGGCCGCGGGGCGGGCTGGGCCGAGCGCGGGGCCGGGGCCGTCCGTCCCTGCCCCCGCGGAACTACAGCTCCCGGCGTGCCCCGCGCCGCTCCCATGGCCACGGGCAGCCGGGCCCGCGCCCCGTGCAGCGATGCCCAAGGCCAGGTACCGGGAGCCCTGCACGGGCTGGAGACGGCGGACCGCTCCCGCTGCCCTGGGGGAAGGAGCCGGCGGCCGGGGAGAACAGCCTGGAAGAGGGAGGGAAGGAGGGAGAGAAGGAAGGCTTAAAACGGGCCGTTCCGGCCTCTAACCCTAAAGCGAGCGGGGCCGAGGGCAGGTGGGGCACGCTTGGCCCTTGTCCGGTTGCTTCTGTAAGGGACCCCACAAAAACGGGGTGTGCAGGTGGCCGCGGGCGGACCTGAGCATGGGGAGCCTCGTTGCCCTCTCAGCAGCTTCCCGGCACACCGAGCGCAGGTCTGGAGCTCTCCCGAGCCCTCCGAGCCGTGCCCGTCTGCAGAGGCTGCCAGCCTGCCGCTGGCTCCTGCGGGAACACGCAGGAGCGTGTTTACTTATCATGCCACAGAACCTTTTAAAGGTGTCTCAGTACCGCAGTGCGCTGCCCGGGGAAGAGGTGAAGTGACCGTCCCCGGAGGTGTTTTAAGGAAAGCCTGGACGTGGCATTCAGTCACCACTGGACTTGGTGGTGTTCGGCCACAGGTTGGACTAGATGATCTTAGGAGTCTTTTCCAATCTAACTGATTTTGTGATTAAATGTACTCCAAAAAAGCCTCCCGCTGTACAGCTGGTACGTGCTAAGTATGTGCCACAAGTGGCTGCTGGGGTTATTGAGGAATGTCACTTCAGCTGGTTTGGTTAGAAGTACTTCGACAAGCAGAGAGCAGGTGATGTGAAATAATAATACTAATCTACACCACAATAACCTTAATTTAGATGTTTGCAGGAATTAGGGCCTAAGGTGTGTCTTTTCTCTAATTATTCTCTTCTTACTTTGTTTTCTTCCAACTAGTGATACTTTATGGGATCTTGCTATAGCTGAAGTGGAGAAGAGAGAAAATCCTGATGATGATGATGTCAAGCCAGGGGAAGTTTGGGAAAAATCAATATTATTTATGGGAAACAAAAATGGGGTAATCTAAATACTGTACAATTCTACACTTTTCAAACATAATTTGTGTCAGGAAAAACATCTCATATTTTCAGATAATAAGGTTCACTTAATTTTAAAGACATAATACCTCATGGTCTCATTCTACAGAGGTCTAATTGATCACTAATGTCTGTTTTAAGTACAATGTTCATATTACTGTATTTGTCATGTCTATTAGTTTATACTTATAATAATGGTAGAGTAACTTGATTCTGATTGAAAATTGGACTTGAGTTTCCACTATAAGGCTGCAAACAGTTACATGCATTTGCAGTTTTCTGGTACTTTATTATTGGAATGTTAAATGAATTTGACTTAGTGATACAACTTTATGCTTTAAAGACAGTACAGCAGAATTCCTCTTTGTTTTTAATTTCTAGGGAAAGACCACTATCATACTGAGATGCCTTGAGAGGTATGTGTTAAATATTATAAAGCAGTTTTCAGCTGTAGATTAAAAAACAGTCATGTTGTGTGATAATTCATAATACATGTAAGCAGATGTGTTCTGTGACTGGTTGATCACTTAGGAATGAACTTATTTCCTGTCATTATAATCTCTAAGGTGACCCTTTCAGTCCCTCTCCAGTGTTAGCTGAAATGAATAATTTCTTTGGGCTGCTGCTGCTGCTTCTCCTGTCTTCAGTACCTGACACCTCCTGTCTAAAAGTGTCCTCCCTGCACTGCTGTCTCTGAGCCAAATTCTGACTGATAAATACAATTTAGTAACCATAGAATTAAGTTCCTTTCTTTAGAAGATCCTGACAAAATTCAGTTACTTTTCCTTTAGGGAAGATTCTCCAAAGCCAACATTAGCCTTGGAATATACTTTTGGAAGAAGATCAAGGAGACACAATACAGTGAGTATAAAGTATAATTTACCATATCTTTATATATATGCACACATCTGAAAATAACATAAAGAAACTCTTTTGCAGCCTAAAGATGTAGCTCATTTTTGGGAATTAGGTGGTGGAACCTCATTAGTGGAACTCATTCGAATACCAATCACTAGCTACAACATAAGGTAAGTGTAAATATTACAATTCCAGAGTTAATTTGAGCTTTCCTTCAAACATTAGTAATCTCTAGACCTTTTTTTCTTTTTTTTTTTCTGAAAACCTCTTTCAAAGTGTAAGATAGAACATTTACAGGGTTTTGCTAAGTATCACTGTAATACCATGATGCTTTGCTTTGGTCTTCCTTTTCATGCTTCTGTCCTAAATAAGCTCTAAGTAATCTCAACAAAACATGGAGGAAGTAGATTTGCCTTAAGTAGATAGAACAAGAAATACAGAAAAAGATACGACATAATATCTTTATGCTTAGTGAAGAGCAAAAAAACAGACTTGAGGACACATGAAAAATAAAATCTTGCTTCCTACTTCCATGTGCACACATAGATGCTCTTTCTGTGACTAATATTTTAGGGTGAAAAACAAGGCAAAAAAAAAGTGACAAAAAATATCTCCGGAGTTTTGGGAAATTACCTTTTAATAAGGAAGTCATTTCCCAACAGAGAGATGACATTTCCAGGAGGAACCAGAGCTATTGAAATAATTTGAAAACAAAAGGAAACAGAAATTTTGATCCAATTAAGAGAATGTAGTGAGAAAAATCCATTAAAGTAATGAATAGCATAAGAAGAAGACATATATGAAAAGCTGCATGAAGAAATGACAAAGTGATAGGGGGTGCTTTTTAAGTTTTTTTTTGTTAAGGAAGATGGGAGTTGAAAGGGGAGAAAAGGATCAAAAGATAAGTTTTGTATTATGATGTATTGCTTTATTTCATTAGTATTGAGCTTTGACTTCTGTGGGGAAGAAAAAGGAGGGATAGAATTTTTATCAGGTATATTTGCTTCTGTTTTGACTACTGAGATAATGCCATTATTTGCTGAGAGACTAAGACAGAGGGAATAAAAATGAAACACTTATGGCATGTGAAGCTCTTTGTCTATAGAAGAGCTTGGGTGAGAAAATACTAAGTATAATTTTTCAGCCCCTGACTAAATGAAGTTAATTGAGCTCTACCTCCATCAGTCTTTTCTTCCTTTTTTACTGATAATGTGGAGACTCTTAAGACTGTTTGCTGGGATAGCCATGTTCTGTTAGAACAATTCACTTCTGTTCACAAGGCTATATTTTAACATGCCAGGAAAAATTCTACTATTTCAACAAATATAAGTGCATTTTGCTGGTTTTCTCATCATTGTACTCAAGCAATTTGCTTATTTAAAAGTTCCATAAACTATACCTAGTTTCATCAAGAGACTTTTCTCTAGATTTTTCTTCCCCACAGCATTTTAAAATGAAATTGAACACTCAGTTTGATTCGTAGCTTTTGTAAGACCACTCTGGTCTGGAATTGCCTTTTTCAAGTTGGGCTAGAACGAGATAGAATGATGGCATCCATTCAGATTACTGCATTTGCAATGATCTTTACAGTTGCACTTAAATGCAGCTGGTGTTTTGGGAGGCAGGGTTTTAGAAAGAGAGGACTTCAGATATAAAACATTTCTTATCAACAATCCACCTTTAAAAGTCTGGTAGTAGTAAGGATATCATCAGTACTCTTTTATCTTTCACAAGACTTTTCTCAGGCTTCCATTCAAAGTTCCAACAAACTGTCACAATCTATGACATACATTGTTCTTAACCAGGTTTTCTTCATTTCATACTAGGAAAAGGATAATGAAAGTAGAGAACTTTCCCAGGTATACAGGGAATATAGGTAAGAGTTAGGAAAGATCCTAGCCATTGGCTAAAATTGCTTGGTCTGGGGTTGTAGACTCATGAGATGGCAGGGATACATAACAGCAGCAATCCTCAGTCATATAGGAAGGAACTACAGGGCTGAGGATATTTGCATATTTTCCTGTTTGAAGACAGTCCCCAAAAACAATGCTTGATTGAAAGTTGCCAAAATAATAGTTCTGTACAAGAGATAAGGGAAAGGTTTCTTCAGAGTGCCGAATATCCCTAAAAGCCATCTTGCTTTGCTGTCACATTTAATTCTGTCTTAGCAGGTAGATGTTCACATGTGCACTACAGGTGTGGTTTTGGATAAAATGCTGACTGCCTCATGCGCTAAATTTGTGACCAAATAATGCCTATTTAATAGGTCATTTGCTGTAGTTCTGGTATTGGATCTCTCCAAACCTAATGAACTCTGGACTACTATGGAGAACCTTCTGCAGGTCACCAGGAACCACGTGAACAAAATTTTAACCAAACTAAAAAAGACAAACCCTGAAGTAGCTGCTGAAATTAAACAGAGAACGTGGAACAATCTGCAGAGGGATCACCCTGTAAGTTACTTCTAATATTTTCTCCAGATGTCACAGGCCTTTATACAGTTAAAGATAATGCTTTAGAAAATCATAAACAACTCTTTTAGATTTTTATGCATGACTGAAAATCCATTTGATGTAGATGAACCTGTTCACTGGAAAATTATAGCAATTTAATAAAAATTCAATAAGAGCAGAAACAAGGAAAGAAGGTTTCTTATATCTTTTTGTTAGATATCTAATGTGATTGTTATGGCATGTTACACCAATCAAAAGAAATAGTTTTAGAGTAGCAGTTTGCTTTTTTCCCCCCTCATCTTTTTAAAATGAAGATGAAAACTAGAATGTACAAAAGTCATTTAGCAAGAGACTAGCTGAAGGTACAAATTTAAGCAAAGAATATAGTTATAACAGCCATCAACATGACTATATACTTTGCATTTATTTAAATGTCTATCACAAACTCAATGCCTTTTGATAATCTGACAACTAATTAAATTATAAAGTTTCAGAAATGTTAACATCAGTCCTTTAAACATAATTGCTAACTAAATCTCTGGAAAAGCTAAACTAGATTATGCGCAATAGAAATGAAAAGTCATTGTGCATTAAACCTCTGCAAATGTTGTGTGTATATAATGCATAAATAAGTATTCAACAATTCAAAGACATGGCATGTAAATCTAGTTACTGTAACTTCTATAAAATACTTCAATACAGCAAGTGCTTGTAGAGCTCAGAAATTGAAAAGTAACTCAAAATATATGAGAAAGCAACATACGCAGCACTCCGTAGATTTGGCGTATGGGGTTTGATATTGGGATTATTTTGGTTTTTACTTTTAGGGAAGGTAATTCACAAAAAGATAACACCTACCTGCACACCTGGCAATAAATTATGACCACAGTACCTAGTTTCATATAGGGGTTTACATATCAGAAAACTGCAAGCTTATTGCAATAAAGAAAAATAATTATGTTATTATTTGTTAAGAAAACTTGTTATTCTTGCATTGTAGGAAACACAATTATACTTTCTGAACTAAAATTTCTGTTTAGCTTCTATTATCAAAGACATCAATAATGCAATAAAAATATTTTATTTCTGCTTGGTTCTCTTCTTACTTTCATCATTGTTCAAAGAAAAATTGTACCAATTTATTAGAAGAAAGTGCTATCTTTTATAGTCAAATTAAATGACAGTTTATTGAGATGTTTATGTGCCTTTTAATGGCTAAACATATTTTTATCATAAACAGGAATCAATTAAATACTTCTATTTCAAAGGATTAAGATATATTCTTTCAGCCTGGCTAAAAAATTATTTGCTATGATGATAAAAAATATCAGTTGCAGACCCTGTTTAAAAAGGCTGAATGCATCTTAAGTACTCCATAGTCAAAAATAAATTCCACAGTCAAAACATGAATAGGGTTCAATATGCTAGTTTTAAGGTTTTTGATATTATCCCAAATTTTTCTCTTAGTTATGAAATGAAAACTATTTTTTCAGTTTTATGTTCTATATACTCTTTAAGTTGTGATAGTTTTTCTTAAAGCTTTTTCTTTGACAGTGTATGAGTGAAGCCATTATTTCTCCTCTCCAAGCAGAGGATTTTCAGTATGTGCAGCTTTCTGTCAACATTCTGTCATTTAAACCTGTCTGTGAAATACCTGGGGTTAGGAGGGAGCAGTTTGGACCAGCCTCTGCTACAACACATCTTTCTTGGTGCAGCCAAAGCAGCTTGAATAAATAATTGCTTGAACACATGAGGGGATTATCTCATTTCATATGGACTAAGAGCAAAGCCTTCCAGATCACTTGAGATTTCTTGTAATTCACTTACTAAAATTTTTATCCCACATTAGCTCTTTAGCACGTAAGTCTGCACTCTCAGACCTGTTTTCCTCCATTGATACGGATTCACATTTTCAAGATTGTTGGATGATGTTTCCTCTTTGTACTGATATCAAACCTTTGAAATTCACATTAAATATTGTTTAATTGTTTGGAAAACATAATGTGAGGAGGACAAATGTGTGACACAAGCAAATACTTCAACTTATTTTTTTGAGATTTTGTCTGCATTCTTTTAGATTTTAACCAAAGAAGGTGAATGTGTCAAAAAGCCAGTTTTACTAATCCAGCCAGGCAGGTGTTTTATGAATACATGAGGTTTTTCCTCTCTTCCTTTCCCATCTAATAATGCAATATATAGTGTAAAAGCCCTTTTATTCCAGTAAGTGTTGTAACTGCTCAGAGGGATTACATCCTGACAATTTATGAAGAAAATGGGCAAATGGTAGAATATAATATGGTTATTGCAATAAACTTGATTCCTCTGCCTTAAGGTTTGGAAAACCTTGTCTTCTGTGAATTTATTTTAACCACTTTTAGTTGCTTTAACAGTTACAATCTTCTACAGCTTGTTTACAGAGCTTAATTGTCCTATATCTTTTTAACAGGACAGTGCATTAGTTGACCCTTTTCCAATACCCTTGGTGATAATTGGAAGCAAATACGATATTTTTCATGTAAGTAATACTTAAGTACCTTTTAATAATTAAATTATTCCCAGAAAATATTCTATTCTTTTCTATATTTCACTAATATAACAGTAATCTTTTGAATTAAGTGTGGACAGCCAGTGTTCTACTACAAAAAACAAAAAAATATTTCCATCCAACAGCATTAAGGAAGGCCTACTGTCATTCCTTCACAAAACACCCTCAAACTGATGATTTTTGAGATGTATGTAGAAAATGCTTCCCTTTATGGTCTGCAGCAACCTGTATCTCAACAAGAAAACACCACATGGATGATTTCCTTTTACAATGAGAGAAATCCAGCTCCATGTATCCCTTGTGACAGCAGCTGTAAGTTTATGGCAGTGAAAGAGGGGTGTATCTCAAGTCAGCTGATCAGTTTTTTTTTTTATAGTTGTGGCAGCTTCAGTCTGGAACTTCTTTTAAAGTACTTCCTAAGTTTCTAGAGATAAGTGAGGAATTGCATCTTTTATGGAGGGGAGGAAAGAAATGTCATAGTACTGCTGGATTCTCTTCCAGGACATAAAAATCCCTAACAAATGCATATTCACTGCATTTGATCATGAGAAACTAGGACAGTATGTTTGATTTCTAGCAGTTGTGCTGGCAGCCTGTGCTGCTCTGGATGGCTACACACTGCACTTGATACCTGGCTGACTATCTGAGTTACTGAATTCTTTATTAATAAGGGACTTGCTTTCTCTCATACCAAAGTTTTATGCTGAGCCACGACCCTCTTAAATGGCTGTCATGTAATAAGGACAAAATGCCAGCCTGATTCCTTTGGGGATCTATGGATTGACTCCTGCAGGCATCACTGGGACCAAATTTTCACCCATTTTATCCAGGGAATGCCATCTGTATGATCTTAGATGAAACAAACATGGATGAAAAGGTATTTTAATGCACCTTTCAAATCTTGCAGGTATTAGAATTTAGACAGCATATACCCAAAGATTTACTTGTGGCAAGCACATTTCTCTCTGTGCACCTCAATGAAAAATCCTGAGAGAGAGAGAAATGTGCTTGCCACATTTACTCTAAATATTTTCACACACACAAAAAAAAATCTTATTCTTCCAGTAGGCAGCATTTCTACTGGTAAAAATTTCAAACAATATCAAACAAATAAATTGAAAATTAAATGTGCATTCTCAATTTAAAAACTTTTCCTGGACTAACATATTGCCTGAATTAGGCTTCATCTGTAAAAAAGAAACAAAGAGAAATTGTGACATTTCTTTTTAGAGTAGGCTGTTACTGATTCTGACTTAAGATATAATTATGCTGACAGCTGAAAGCCTTATATATTGTAGCTTAAGTGCACTGCAGTTTATATAAAAAAGTTCTAACTGTAGTATTTTGGGTTTTTTTCTTACATCTATGTTCCTCTATCAACTTTTTCAGGAGTTTGACTCTGAAATGAGGAAAATAATAAGCAAGACACTTCGATTTGTTTCACACTATTATGGAGCATCATTAGTGGTGTGTATATTCACTTTCTATTTAAGGCTAGAGAATATGAACAATATTTCTGTTACAAAACAGTATTTTTTAAAATAGTACTATAAAACTCCTTGAGAAAATGGGATTTTGTTGGTTTACAGTAGCTTTCTTCATGAGGCTATCTGTTGAACAAGTCACTGTACTGGCAGGGGATGGATAGACATGCCTTGTGAACAAACAAACTACACAATTCCCAGTATCAACAAACACTAAATGAAAATAGTTACCTGTTAGCCAACTTAGTTCCTCATTGAGTTTACTGCATCTTGGGCATTTTTTTGGGTTTTTTTTGGTACAAGAAAGGAGAATGGGCAAAAGTGATTGCCTTAGATTGAATTAGAGAACTGGCCCTTTTGGTAGAAGCATGAACTTAGAGCAAGTGACCAAGCTTTTGCAGATTTAAAATCATTGGCTCATTTTCACAGTAGTTTATGTATACCAGATTACTACACTTAGGGTGTTGAAGAAGGAGGAGCTTCCTTACAGAAGTGGGTAGAAAGATGCCAACGTGAGGACAATGAAGTATTTATTTTAGTTTGTCAGATCATTCTCTGAGTAAAGACAGAAACATGCATGCTGAGATTCACAGTCCAAAAATGCCGCATCTTGGGCTCACTGTGCATCAGGTCTAATTGTATCAACCATCATTTATGTAATAAATAATATTTAATAGTAGCTTAATGATTACCAAAACAACTTCGAATACTTATAATCCCAGCATGTCCTTTTGCATCCACATAACGCTTTTTCACTGTGACACATGAATTTGTCTTTTGTTAACTGAGAGTACAAATGTCTTGGTTGGGGTTTTTTTAGTATTTAAGCATTATTGTAATTAAAAATTGGTATATAAATCTCTTTGTGCTAAATCCTGATTGTCATTGAAATGAGAGGGAGAAACCTAATTTCCCACAGCAGGGATCTGACTTCTTTCTCAAAGACATGAATCTGTTAGGATACAAAAGCCCTTAGATAGGAAGAAGCATGTTGTTTGAGAATATATCCTGGGAACTGCTTTCTGATAAATCTGTACCTTTCTGCCACTTTGAAGCTGTTTTTATGACAATTATATAGTTACTGATTACATTTCTAAATGTTTATGGTATTCTGGATAATATTTAATGTAATTTAAAATCTTAACTCATTAGTCTTGGGGAAAAGATTTGTGTCTCGTAATGTGCATATTTCAAAAGTTTTGAATCAGTATTTTAAAAATTATTCTTTAATCTTTTATTTATTCTACTTTTAAATCTTTCTTGATCTATATATTCAGTAACAAATATATTCATGTTTTTGAAAGGGAATGTGAGATTTTTATTCTAGTCAATTCAGTGAACATATACCAAATTTACTGGGGTCAGGTATTAATTAGAAAGGCTCTATCCTCTTTGTAGATGGCAAAATGCACTATATCTGTGATGGAAGTTTGTAATGTATATTTTGTTTTCTGATTCATTTAGTTTACCAGTAAATCTGAGGCTCTCCTGCTGAAAGCCCGTGCTCTTATTAATCACTTGGCATTTGGCTACGATAAAAGGTAATGTTATTGTTCACCTATTAAATATCTTTCTCAGAACCTAAAATTACTTATTAAAAATATTTTAATCATATTTTTTTTTCTTAAATATTATCTCTGAAAGATTTTTTTTCATGGACTTGTACTCCTGTGACTCAGCTGCCTATCTCTGCTAAGGATAGTGATAACTCCTTAGTTTTGATTATCAAACCGATGAATGAAAAACCTGATTACCACTGGAATTGAGTACTATTTTATTTACATGTATTTATATGCAAACCACAGTAAGACTCTAGTCTTGGCTAGAATAGTGTTATTTTTCTGTTGATTGCTAAATGCTCACTTGATACATTTTCTTTTTTTCTGTTTAGCAAATCTGTATCAGTGGATCCCAGCAAACCTCTCTTTATACCAGCAGGCCTGGATTCCATGAGCCAAATAGGTTAGAACATTTACTGTTCATTGTTTGTTGCTTAATTCTTTTGAAAACAAGAAAAACATTTTAAGCAAATAGATAAATTACAGCACATCAGTATCAGTTTTAACAGATTACTGAAGGAAATAGCTTACAGATTTTAAAATCGTGATTCAGTATATTACTGAGACTTATTTGTGCAGGTTTGTTAGGTAGTTTAATAAAGTCTCTGGACTATGTAAAACAGTAAAGTACCAATCAACTTAGATCTGAAAGAAAATAAAATACACAAAACTTCTCAGCCCATTTCATGGTAGGAGATCAATGTTTTTTTCAAACTTGTTGCAGCTTGTCAGTGTAGAAGGTTAAATGCTAAATTAGATGATGGTTCATTATTGAAAATTATTCTGTGATTTATGCTGTTACGACAACACACTTGTCTTATGTGTGCTGTGATCCTCAGGACCACCACCCGCCTCTGACAGTGATCTTGGAAAGTTGCGTGCTAACACGCCTTTGGAACTATGGAAAAAAGTATTTGAGAAAACATTTCCTCCCAAGGTAGGGATGTATATGCCATGCATACAGCTGCTTTTCTTACAGAACAGCAGCAATATCCCTGCTCCTTTCTGTCTTTCAAGTCCACTAACTGGAATTTCAGTCTCACTTAGGAATTCTCTTTAATACATTTTTAAAAGATAAAGGCTTGTAGGTAGTAGTGCTTCTAGATCTTCAGTCACCTTCCTACATTTAGAAATTATGAAAGATGCTGTTCTCAGTATAAAATGCCCCAACATGATAAAGACTAAACTTCTCAGAAACTATACAGAAGTGCTATTTTTCATGTTAGTTTTCCTCATAGCCTTTAAAAACAAAATAAACAAGTTTCCTCCTGCACCCATCCTTACAAGTACCCCCTGAACTCCCCCTGAAACAGATGGAGAAATGAATACACTTCTCATCTTGCAAGCCTTATGGCTGTTCATCAGTGTATCAGTCTAATTAAAGGTTTAAACATTTGCCAAATAGATTCACAGTCTCCTGATTTGGTTCCACAGCAGTCTTTAAACTTGGAAGCTATTTTTATGCATTGTAAACCTCTTTTTCCATTGCCTCACCTAAGAAGTAGAATTCTGCTTTATTTTATTCCATTACTGGTATTATTGCCTTCTTGCTACTTTCCATTTGATATGATTAAGGAGAATTGTGCAGGACAACATCTAAAAAACCCTCCCCCCTTGATAGTTTTTCTTACTATTAGTGTATTTGCTTCTTTGGAATTCAAGTTATAGTTCACTCAAGGCTAGGAAATGAAAATGCAGATATTTGGCAAAGACAGCAATCAGTTTCTCAGCTATTGAAGTAATGTTTCTGATAACCAGAACTGAATTCTAGTCATGAGTATTAAATAGTTCAGCAAGTGCAACCTCAGCTGTGCCCTAACATCATGGAACAGAAAGGATATTTTCATTTTGATGCTCAAGAGTAATAACTAACCACCAGATAAGAATGTTTTCTGCCCTGTAGAATCTAGCTGCACTCTTATTTTTTCTTCATTTTACTGACAGGTTTTTTTTAACTAATCTGTTTCCTGTAGCACAAAATTGTAAATGCAAGTTTTTAATATATTTGTATTAAAAGCAAATACTTTAATTTCTATAGTTTGGCTTTTTCTTATTAAAAGAAGATAAATTCTATCATTTGGGGTTTTGTCTTTTCTCCTTTTAGCGTTTCTGTGATTTAAAAGATACCAAGGACCCTGCACAGGATAGTCAATATGCTGAGTATGAAGTTGATGTCATGAGAGCTCAGAAAAACCAGGTGTGTGGTAATTCTCCAAATGCTGTTCCCAGTCAGGTATTCCAGAACCACCAGCACTGCTGAATTAATAGTATATACTCATACCTCCCCTTTTTGCCTTTAAATAATTTCAGCTTTAGATTTAAGCTTAGTAGTTGGTTGTGAGGTTTTTTCACATTGTTAAGATACTAAGCCAGTAGACCATTGTTAGATCTCTAAATTTTGGCTCTGAGTTTCTTTAGAAATTAATAATTCAACTTTTCCCTCAAACTGTACTCTAAAATTAACTCACTAAAATAAACTTCAAAGCTTTCTTGAAAGTCATTTCCTCATTTCTTCACTCTGTTCTCTCATTTGAGTGTTGACTAACAGAAAGTGTAGGAAGCAATATCAAGCTCTGTGGTGGGGACTGTTTACTTCTGTCTTTCTCCTTCAAAACTTATTTAAACTGGAAAAGTACTGAGATGATAACATTTCTAACTTGAATTTGCTGGCTACGGATATTTTATCTTAAATAGAGTGAATGGAATTGTTCCACAAAGTGATGACATGTGGCTTAACCCCTGAATTCCAGGAAAGACCTTTAGTGGGAAACTGTCTTCTATTTTTTTCTTAAAAAATTTGCAGTGTTTCTGCCTTTCTCTAGATTAGTGGAGAATTAATTTTATAGAAAAATTCTTTGGCAGACTAGATGAAGGTTAAATGATTGCCTTACAGCTAACAGTATATAACATCAGCTGAGTAGCAGTACTGTATAGAACAGTTTTCATCAGTATGGGTATGTTCATAGGTATGGGTCTGTTAAAATCAAACCAAGATTTACCCAAAGAATAAAGCAATTTCAAAAATCCCCTGCAGCCTTTGAGCCTGCACATTACCTGCAATATCCTGTTAATGTAGGTATCAGTTTTGAATTTCTGTCGCATCAAGAGCACTCTTAGAAATCATTAAAATTTGTAAAGCACGCTGCTTTTGGAATTTATAATACAAACATACTCAGTATAGCTACATATCTCAAAACAACTATATGGTGTACTAGGTTTGTAATTTTTACATAATAATTGTTGCAAAAGAAGATACTGGTATGTATTGATTGAATCATACAGGAAATGATTAATTTTCTGTTTTTAAATAAAAGAGACAGGCTTTTAGAATCTTAATCTGTTCAAGGGCATTGCAAACCATTATAGCTTCTTTTTGTTGGACTACTACAAGTAATTTGAGCATTAAAGAGAAAATTATTTTCGTTATCTGCAGTTATTTCCTAAGTTTTTATCATGAAGTTTAATTTTTACAAGATTATTTGCACATTATTAAAATGTTTTATACTAAGAATTTGAATTGCACCAAGTTAGAAATATATATCTAAAAGAAAAGAACTCTTTAGTTGCAGTGTTTCTTGAAGTGTCCTTCAGTTTCTGAGTTCAATGGAAAGCAGCATAAAAATTGTATTTTTAAAGCAACTTTTTAAATTCATCATGTATCTGACAATCTTTATAGAGTCTCAAGGTACCTCATGTTGCATAGGAGGGCCAGTATATTAAGAGGGTCATTATGCAACGTGTTGCTAATGAAATCATGAGACCTAATGCAAAATTAGAAGTGTCATGGGGTGACAGTGAGTGTTTTCATGTTATCATTTTTCTCGGTTACTTTCGGTTAATTAATGTTACTTTGGACTACAGATGATAGCCTATTTGCTTATTTATCTCAAAGATAAGCTTCACAAGAAAAGAAGCACAAAATCAGCAAGGGAAGCAAAACACAACCCCTGTCACTGCATCTGTTAGAAGAACCAGCAATACCTGACCTTATCAGGACTGCTCGATAATAGATTTAGAGATAACTGTGGCAATACAAAGTTTAAATACATCATTTCCAACTTCGTCATTCTGATTGAAGGATTTGCCTGCATTCTAGCAGAGTAAAAGATTGAATTCTAATTCTTGAGTATAAAATAAGAAAACAGTTTAAAAAAATCAAGAAAGTCCCTGGCTGACTCTGAGGTACTGTTAGCCAGCATTTATCTGAGATGCTGTTTGGCTGTAGAAGTTTAGAGTACACCTCATTAGCATTCTGACATAACTGTTTTGTTTTAGACCAGATTATTTTGCCTCCTTAATATTTTCAGAGTTAACTATGACGTGTACCACTTTCTTTCTAAACATTTTTGCTCTGGAAACCTCTCTGAGGCTGTCTTTTCCTCACTGTGCCTTTCTTCAAGGTGGAGCACATCTCTCTCAACTATGTCTTTTCAGAATTCTTTTCCTAGTTCTTGCCCCACAGACATACATAGCACAGATTCATATCAAATAGTGCTGTTGGAATTGTTTACTGCTTTTCAGTCCCTGTAGTTAAGCTCTGAGAGAGAATACAGCATCAGGGACCGTTTTGAAATTTCTATCTCTAATGTAATTCTTAACTAGCAGATTTTCTTCAGGAATTAGTGGAATTTTGTGGGTTTTGCAGGGCTTTCAAGATTCAAAAAAAAATTAATTCTGCATAGTTATTAGGCCTTAAATGTCTAGGTTTTGGTTAATTCTTCATACATAAACCACATGGCAAACTTGTTATTCTCTATCCATTCCCTGTTAGTTTTTTGACTTTTGATGCTTTTAGGTCAACTTAATTTGGTTTTTGGTACACACATAAGCTGAATAAGAATTAGATCTTTTAAAATAATATTTCTGATTAGAGCTACATGTATACACCTGCATCAGTGAGCACCTATGGGGAGCATCAAAGTCTTCTTCCTTAGTTCCTTATAAATGTTTGCGGCAGTGAGAGCCTGGCATGTGGGAATGTCTGTTCTCTTTCCTTTAGAAATGCTTTCTGCCAAAGATACAAGTACTCTGAGGTGTCTTTTTGAGGGTTTTTCTTTGTTTCCTGTTATGCCTTCACTGCTAATACTCAAAATAGGTGCTTGGACCATTTGATTTGGACATTAGACTGCAGCTTCATTCATTGATGCAACAGATAAAGCTCAACCTTGAGCTCAGAACTGGAGAGCCTCTTACTCATGTGCTTCAGAAATCATGCAGTGCTAAAGTTTACAGTGACTGGTCCTTATTACACAGAGCTATTACTTCAGGGATTGGTGCCAGTTCTAGCTGAAGCCTCATGCCATGAAGTAAGGTCAAACAAGTAGATGCCTGGTGCCATTTGGTGTCAGCTAACAAGTTAAGGAAGCAGATCTTAACGAACAGAGATGTAACTCTTAAGATTTTTTTAAAAAAATCGTAAACACAAGAAGATTCTACATCTCACAAGGAAGAACAGTTGCATTTCCCCTAAAATTGCAGCAACCTAATCAACTCACAACCAAATGTCACCTCCATGTCAGATCTGCAGCTGACATGGGGACTGTGCTGGCCAACAGACTGAGAGCCATATTTTTTCAACATACTTTGCTGGCATGATCATATTGCTGAACTTCAGGAGACCATTTCAGTTGCATTCCACAAAACAGAAGATGTCATAGTGTGCCATGAACCCTTGGTCACACCAGTGTTATTGGGCAGAGAAATATAATAGGCCCCTACCTTAGCCTGTGTAACAGAGCAGTACCACCTTTCATTTTCTCCACAGGAGGACATGTGCTAGTCTTTTTAAGAGAAAAAGTTATTTAGGATATTTACTTAGCTGCCAAGAACAAGCTTTCTTGTTTTCACATGAAAGCATGTCCAAATGGGTAAAAAGGATTTCATTTTTAAGGCAAATTAAAGAGCATGATTAGAGCACTGTTATTAAATTTTCTACTAAAGTTTTTGTCCTTAAGACTTTTAATTAGTGTTTCAGTACTTGGCTGCTTTCACCATGCTCCAGATTGAGGGCACTTCCAGTAAGAAACTGCATGAAAAGGAAAGTTGAAGCCCTATCAGTCACTCAGAACAGAGGAAATGCAACAATTAAGGCTTTTCCAGCAATCTTAATTTTTTCCTTCTTGTTTGCAGACATTGTAGTATTGTCTTTAATTACATGATCATATACTATTTTGCTGATGTCTCAATTCAATTGTTTAGTATTTCTTTTCATCATCCTTATTCCTTATGTACCTTATTTTTCAACCTGCCATTCAGACACTTCAGTGAGCACAAAAGTATTAATTTTTTTTTCCTCTGAGAGTGTGTGGTAAGTGTTATCTTATCTGAGTGCCTCACAAACATCAGTTACGTCTTTCTTCCCAATCTCTTTATGAGATTAGGTGTGATCTTTCCCATTTGACAGATGAAGAATTTACAGAAACACAGAAGTACAGAAGCATTAAGGTTTAAAAAAAAAAAATAAGCCCACTTTATGCCAATGTTGAGACATCTGTGATAAGTTGCTAGCACTAATTACATTTAAAGCATTCAGATCACATTGAAAGCACATTTAAATTGCAATTATTTTTTCTTTGTATATCTGATCTCTGTCCCCTACACTTGCACACACAAAACAAGTGTAGCATAATGCTAGCATGAAAATTTTGGTGTACTTTGAGATACATTCTTTTGTAGGATCTTCTTTTCTTTGGAGACATGATCTCTTAGCTGATTATATCATCAGTCTATTCTAGAATTCTGCTCATGTTTGCAGTATAGAACTTTACAAGCAGGAAGGGGCCTTTTTCAAGAGGGTCTCTGGAGTGACCCTTAAGTAGTGTTTGAAAGAATTTTGCATTACATTTCTGATTTACAGGGATGTATTTTACTTTCTATTTTGCATAGAAACTAGGTAAGTGTACTCTGCTGACAACATTTTCCCTCCTGAATCACTGACATTTGTTAAAAGATTATTTTTTCCTAAATATCCTCCCATTTAATCAAATTTATTTTTCATTTCTTATTGTTTAAATGTTAGCCTTACCTAGATACCTGTCCAAAATAAATACATATAATTTTGTTCTGTAGTTCTGTATGCAGTGGAGTGGCTATACAGCTTTAATATATGCTGTAGTTTGACAATTCGCATGTTTGTATTGTTTTGAATTGCCTTTACACTGAATTGACTCCTAGGCTAGCTAAACGTGAGCAAAATTAATTCTGCTAAATTATCTCCCTCTTTCTTGAAAGAGTTTAGTCAGAGGATAAATCTGCAAGGGTAATTATTTAACCAACACTTGCAGATGTGACCCCCAGATGGTATTGTTATTATATAAAACTTGACTATCTAATTTTACCCCTTCCTGAAACCTTTGAGAAAGTTTTAAAATGAAATTCCTTAGCAAAAATCAGGTTTCATGTGCTCCTTAAAATACCACAGTATTTTTTCTATTCCTAACTGCTGGCAAGTTTCCAACAGTTCAGTATGTTTCAAGATCATAATTACTTTATATATTAATAATGAGGGAGTGAAAATACTGAATAAAGACCAGCTTAGAGACAGAACAGTTCAACAGTACTGGAGTTGTAGCTAATAATGCAACTTATGGCTTATGACACAACATATTCTGTGTCAGTCCCCCATGGAGTTACTTAACCCTACCAGTAGACTCCTACAAGCATCAGGAAGAATGTGCACTGACTAAACATTTTCTCTCCGCTCGTACAGCTGGGGTGCTTTCTGAAAACTCTGCACCTCTGGCAAAGCTGCTGAAGTGACTTCCTGAGAGAAAATTCCATTTATTACTTCCATATAATCTTAAAATGATGATTGTTTTGTTGTTCTGCCCTTTAATTTCTTCTTCTTCCCTCTGTGCTCTGAACTGATAGTTAATACTTCTGTTAAATTCACCAGGTGTGAATTTTGTTATTTTTGTCACGCTGATACTTGCATGCCTACAGCAGAACCTCTCTTTCTCTCTGAAGTCCATTCTATTAAAATCAAAATAACAATTGTAAAACACATGTCCACTGTTGAAGGTCTTGGCTACATTTATCCTGAGCACTGGTTTATGTCCACCTCGTTCCTGATCTAAGTATGATATGGTGAGTTTTTGTCTTGCAAGCAGTACAGGGTTAGGTCTAAAAGTACCTCATGAAAGCATCATCTTCCTGTAAATTTGCTGGAAGCCTTACTTTGAAGTAAATGAAAAGCCATCATAATGCTTCCTAAATTATTATTTTTTGCTGAAAAAAATCTTTAGAAATTACTCCTGACAGTACACGCTCTTACATAAAATTCAGTAGAGGAAACTTGTTTGTAATGATGCTAGAAACTCCTATTACAGGCTTCAGTGCTCCTAGTTGACTGAGATGAGGTCATTTGTCTGCCTTGCTAGTACTCTACTGATCTAAAGTACAGCAAAGTGTAGCTCCTTACATGACAGCAAATGGGGCAAAATTCATAGCACTTTTAGGTTAATTTTGTTAAATACAGAAATATAGTACACCTTCTCTGCAGTGAAAAGTGTTTGTACATACATACGTTTGCTAAATAAATACATGTAGTTTCTGGAGACTTTTAGTAATGAGAAAATTAATTTAATATGTATTTATGTTTCTTTTTAGGAACTTGAACAATACAAAAGAAATGCCTCTAAATCCTGGAAAGAAATGGATTTTGACTCCGATTGATGAACTGCTCTGTCTTCAGTTTAACACCATTTACAACATTATTTTTATAATTTTTACATTACATGAATAATTTCATCTGATGCAATTGAAAATATATAATATCAAACTACCAAGTTGGTTTATTAAGCATCCCTGTTGTTATTTTTATAAAGGGAGCTCTTTATTCACTCAGTCCAAATTAGTTTATCTTGGCACTGGCAAAGAGTTTTAAAAAGTAGGGAGAAAGGAATTCTAGACTGCTCTCAGATGGGTTTGTATATGAAGACTGGCATTAGTTCAACCGAATTTATAAGTTATAACACATTATTTGATTTACTTCTGAATACTTCTACCCTAAGCATATATTTGAATATAAAGAAGTTTTAACACCCAAAATATGAAATTGTGTAGTGTGCTAGGCATCTTTTTGTAGTTCAAAACAAAAGCTAAATAATTACTTACATAATTGTTTGATATATTTGAATAAATAAATAAATCTCAAACTCCCAGAATAAAGTGGAGTTAAAACCTTCTTTGACCTGAATTCAGAAGTGTGCTTTCTCTCTGTCACAGAATCATACAGTGTAATACAGGACTTATTTCTTGCAATGTATAATGGCACACAGAGTTTAGAAGATGGATGTTTCTGTCATATATTCAAATGCTGGGAAGTCAGTCTAATTAATTTAACAGATACTTGGTTAGTGCTGAGAGTATTATTGATTCACATTCAGTCTAAAGCAGGAATGGGTTTTTGTCCATGCACACCTCACTAGTGTGAGATGCACTGAGTGTAAGTGTTCTGAGAATACTCAAAACAATCCAGATGAAAGCCAGAGATGTCTCCTGAGAGCTCAGACTTGTCAGAGAGTGAATGTCTGAACAGTCACTTGGCAAACCAGATCAAACCAATGTACTCATAAAAATGGGAAAGACAGACTAATCTGGTATCTTTCCAGCTATTTAAAGCTATTTGTTATTTTTAATATATTCGTTCACCAGATGTTTTTCTGATAACAACATTTATATCTCAGAAGATTTTGCATAAAGGTACTAGAAAAGTACACTTAAGTGGAAATACTGTATTACCTTGAGGATTGTATTTTAAATTCCTTGTTATGAACTGCCTCATCTCAGAACTATCATATAAAACTAGCTATATAATTACAGAATTTTAAGATACAAATATACTTACCTCCTTGGAGAAATCTGTCTCTCAGCAAAAACTAATTTCTTTACAGAACATGAGAATAAGATACAAAATTTAGGAATTCTGTGTCTGTTATGTTTTCAATTTTGAAAGGCCCATGAGAAAAAATTCCAAAGATGAAAATGGCATTGCTTCTGACAAACAACTTTTATACTTTTTCCCTAGTTAAAGTGACATTTTATTAAATAAAACCAAAACATTATTAAACAAACATATTTTTTCCTTGTAATTCATAAACTGCTTCCAAAACAAGATTAGAACTTGACAGTGGAAATAAAGAATTGATATAAATAACCTAACTTTTTTCACTGATTTACTATCATTTACAAGGCAAAACCAACTTGGCTAACTTGGATACTGCTTCAAGATCCTGTACTCATCAATTTTATAGTGTGTGTAAGATTAAAGTGGAGTGATTTCTTGATTATGTCTTTAGATGTATTTGGTTTGTTTCCTTTCTACAGATTCCTCAAACAGTATCAAAACAAGGCATAAGACTTTTGAAAATACAATCCTAGAAATGAGATTTACTAGCAGTTGGACCCCTCTACTTACTAGTAGTGGTTAAAAAACAAAATAGCAGGGAAAAAAACTAGAGCACCATTGCTATGTTGTTAAAAATTGTCAACAATAGCTGACTAAATTAAATCAGCCCTTTAAAACATGAAATACTGTTGATTATGGCTGATCTGGAAATCAGCCAGAAGAGAGGGGTGGGCAATACCAGTACCAGGAGTTATTCACACTCTTAAGAGAACATTGGTTTTCAAGGTGAAAACAAACATGAGAAGATGAATGTGTTTTTATATGTGTAATCATTTAAATTCTATCTAAAATCCAACAATATAAGCCTTCAACCATAATACAGATAAAAGTATAGTAGAGGAGACTGTTGGAATTGCTACTTTTTCATTGTTAATAATGCTCTCTTAATTTGAAGCTTAAAATTCCAATAATGGCAAGTACTGGTATAAAAGCATAGAGTATGAGGAAATCAACTGTGAACCGGGACAATGCCCCAGGATAGTTTTCTTCAATGAACCTGATGCCTTGAGAGAGAACACACGCAGCATTATTTGCAGTGGAACTGTTGGCTCCACCTGTCAAAAGAAACAATTTCTTTAGTAGGTAAATCAGTAAAATTAAAACTCGTACTCCAGTCTCTAACTCATGCCTTAAATACACCTCTTCCTGATATCACTTCCATGAAGAACCATACCCATAGAAGTATTTCTCATCACTGTGGAATAAAACCAGATGAGCTCTGTGTTTCTGTGGTTAATCCATGACATATGTTTTGAAGGGAAGAACAAATGGTCACTAGGAGCGCTCTCTTTTGTTCATGCCAAACAAAGATTTATGGCTTTTCAGACACATTATCTGGAGTGGCATCAAGAAGCAAGTTGCCCCATGTGATAGACTTACAGTGTTCCTATGTGTTGAGGGTTCCAAAATGCAAGAAATGGTGACTCCTTGCATTAAGAACTTAAGAAGGGCACATTAAAAATGAGGTGTTTGCTGGTACTAATAGAGTCATGGATTCATTTTCTAACAGTTGTTGATCTTGTAATAAAGAGGAAAGATTAAGAGAAAAAATATGTAGCCTTGGAGAGGAGCACAGACAACTGGCTACAACACCCCAAGTAGGTCCAAAGCTATAAGTTTTACCCCCACTAATGTGTATTAGCTACTAACCCTGCCACCCTGATTGATTCTCTTGTTTTGCAGCAGGTTATCTTGCTAACAACCAGCAAAGCACAGCCTGACAGACCCAAGCTTCTCAGTAAATACCATGGAAACACATTTGAAAGAAGCCTCTCCAGTATTAGAGGAGATACCTGGTCAGCTGTTTGTTACCTCTCAATATTCCCTCCACTGATGTTGATCTGAGATTGCACAATTCTTTTGATGCTCTATTTGTGTAACATTGCTAAAAAAAAATTTCCAGCCTGTAATAAACTTAGCTTCCAATGTTCCTCCAAAAAGGGGATAAGAGAACAGGTGAAAAAGAGGAAGACAAAAGAACTGGAAAAATTTCCAGCCTGTAATAAACTTAGCTTCCAAAGTTCCTCCAAAAAGGGGATAAGAGAACAGGTGAAAAAGAGGAAGACAAAAGAACTGGAAGAATAAGAAATGGTTGGAACAAAATAATCAAATTCTGCCCTAGCTTGCTGATGTGGCATAATAGTCTTTACTAATTAGTAAGTTCTTCTTAGCAACTCAAAAGTTACATTTATTTTATCAGGATACATGTACATAGAAGGAAAATAAGCATCAACATCTCATTAAAATTATTTATAATGGACTTTTTTTGGAACACTTACCACATGTGAAGTTTAAGCCATAAAATTCATTGACTACAAGGACTTCACTGCTGTATTTTTGAAATGTAAGAAAACCAAGCAGTTTCAAAGGTGTTGGCATATCTTCAATGGTCCTTAAAGAAACAGAGAAGTTAAGCTGGCTTTTGCTACATACTAAGAGACCCCAAATTAAAACAAGCCCTCATTGTTTGTAACCTGTGACAAAAACAGTTCTTGTCTCTACCTGTAGGGTTTTCAAACATAAAGTCCAATTTTAGGGCTAAATGATGAGACAACCATGAAGGCTGTCCCTGACTTTGGTACAGTGTCACAACATTCAGCCCTGACTTGTTTATGAACAGTCACAAAGAATTATATGGTTGCTTGCTGTTCACATGGCAGTGATAAACTGAAAATGACAAGACTCAACATTAACCTTACTTGCAGAAATGTTTTGCTTTCAAAGTAAGAAACCACCAACCCTCCCTCCATCTTCAAAACCAAGTAATACTGAATAGGAATTCATTGCCGCAATAATAACAATGCAAAAATGAAGCAGAAATAATGAGAAGAGACATTCAACAAAGCAGGGCAATTTCAGCATCTAAAATACTTCAAGACTTGTAATTCAACAACAACAAAAAATTAACAAGAAAAATCCCCAGCAAACTAAGTCTCGATGGTATTTTTAATGTCCTTCATTGCTTGTGGAGATTAATCAAAAAGATTCATAATATTAATGAGCAAAATCTGTGCTGTAAAATAAGGTTAGAAACCTCTAATGCTTTTAAGTTATCATTAAGGCATTAGACTACAGTAGCAAGAATAAATGTCTTTCACTATAAACACACATCTTCCTGAAATTAGGCAGGGACCAAATAATTAGACATTAACCTAGCTTTATATCATAAGTATGAGCTGAAATCTACTTTAAAGAGACAAAGCATCATCAGCTTAGTGAAGATTCAGATGGTTTTCTTGAGGACAACACCATGTGTTGTTAGGCTTACTTAATTTTCATTGGGAGGGTCTCAGGTAAACATATCCTACTTGCTCAGTATCTTAGGAAAACTACTTTTAACAATTACACATTTAGTCTGGTATGTCCCTCAAAAAACCCAGTAATTTCAGTATTGACAAATACAATGGGAAAACTGTTCAAACTTCACAAAATTAAAACACAAAACCATTTATTTGCACAGTAATAGAGCAGGAGGATCACAATTTTCCCGCATATTTACTACACTACTCAGTAACTTTTATAGATTTCAGTCTGTACGGGTAGAAAAAGTGACTAAAAAGTTTGCTGGCTAAACTGGATAATAATACTAGTAAGATAGTTGAGAGCAACTGCTTTTTTAAACCAGCATTACCAGTGTTTAATGTCATAAGTTCCAGCAGTTACTAAAAGATGTAGGAACAGGGATTTTCGGTAGGCCCCTTTAATGAGGACAGCATTTCATGTCATCATGTCAGCATCAATAAAAGAATTCAGATGAGCTGATAGATACTAATTTTTCAGTTTTATCTTCAATGTATTTGCAAAAACTGGGGGGAATCATCAATATCTTTGTTGATATCTAAAGATACTAAGTGTCTGTTTTTGTGTTTAGTACAAGGCCCAACAAGATTAGGTAGTTCTGCCTCTGAAGGAGCTGCTCTTGCTTTTCCATGGCTACCTGTGCATTACTGGATTTCTGCAAAACCAACTGTTATAGAAACACTTCCACGTCAGTGGTAACAGCAACACTGTAACAAAGTAAGATTTTTTCCTACCTTACTAGTCCCGTTCCTACTATCACACCAGCTGAATTAAGTAGCACAATGCCACTTTGGACTATATTTGGGTCTTGAACCATGCCAAGTATAACAAGTGTTAGTAGTTCACCAATCATGTGAGATGCTAGGACAACAGCAAAGAAAATTCCAAATCTGGAAACATCAGGATGCAATCCTATAGTCCTGTACAAAGATGAGCAAAAGAACAGTTAAAAAACAATGTTTGGGTAGCAAACTTGGAAGGTGGCTTTTACTTTTGTTTCTATTTGGGTTTTTTGCAGTTATAGCTCATTAGGTGAAGAGTTTATGCCTTAATCCTTAGAATACTGTTTGGAATCTTAACACAAAGGACATCCACTTACTATAATTATGTAAGTGCAGATACATGAGGTTTTCTCCATCTAGACTGAAGAGGGTTATACAAAGATGTAATTCTTGTAGAAACCCAGGTTTTTTCAAGACAATCACCACAGCTTTTCAATTTCTTAAACTAACCTGCTGCTTCTTGTAAAGTCTTTGCAGTGGGAGTCATTCATGTAAGTCACATATTTAAATAACATCTTTATGAAGGTAATTAACAGATTGGATTTTGCACTTCTGATAATGTGCAAGCAAACATAAGTATGGATATACTCAATTAAATGAAAAACTAATTGAATTCACCACCCATGTAATTCACACCAATGCAATTTCCCCCATACTCCTGCATTCTTCAATGCAACACGCTGTTCTCAATTTTCCTCTAGCTAACCCAACAGAAAGAGTCCTCTCAATCTATACTCAAGATTAAAAAGTTAAGAAAAGCCAGCAATTGCTTGACAAACTTAATTCAGCCTTATAGTGTATGTGACAGATGACAAAACCCTTTATTACACTGTGACACATTACTCTTTTTCCAAAATACCTCATACTAAAATTGCCTCACACTAGGTGCACACTGCATGCTTTGCTTAACTCACAAGCAGCAATTCAACATTAAATTTTATTTTTGTAGCAACAAAAAGTGCAAGACCCTATTTTTTTTTAAATCCACCATGTTCGAATATGGTCTTAAAACAGAAGTATCAATTTTCTCATAGACTTTTCTATAGTGTTTTTTTGTAACACCAAAATAAATTATAAATAGATGGATGAACATTGACTCTTCCAGTATTAAACACTCAGCAAGGTAGCAGGTATTTAAAAACTTTTAAGTACAGATTGGTGCAGGAGAAACAGCTTTCCAAAGTCCTACCAGAAAACTACCACCTCAGAGACACTCTAAAACTTTACACAGAGACATGGAGACACAGGTTAGTAAATCTGGGATATGAATAGAACAGAAGACTTAAAAAAGAAAAAAAAAAAAAAAAAGGAAAAAAAAAACCACGGAAAAAAAAAAAAAAACAGCCCAAAGACAGCAACAGAATAACAACATGATGTGAACTGTCGAACTGTCGGAAGACTTCCCAGAGGTATCTTCAGCTAGGAAAATCTGCATAGACAGGACATTCACTTGAATCAAAAGAGGCTCTTTTTGAACTTGGCCAAACCTGCCTCACGTCTGATCAGGTCAGAGTTTCGGTCTGCCTGACCCAACTGGCTGACTCCACAAACACAAACTCTACAAGAAATGGCTTGTCAAGGTCTCTCAAAAAGTTAGTCCATTTGGGAAAGTTCAGTCCTGCGTAACAACTGCCAAAATTTCATCCAGAAACTGCTTGCCCTGAGAGGTCTAAGAGCATTGTGAAATCAGTTTGACACATCCCTTATGGCTTCCAAACAACCGCAATATTGGAAAGATAATACCTGTAAATATTATCCATTAACTGGAGCCTCACTATTTATTGTTGATTGTGTTTGAGCCAACCAAAACACAGGGGCAAAGTCTCTGCCCATGTGGATTCCCTGTTTGTTATGGAGTTGAGTGTCATTGAGCCTGGAAAGCTGCTTTCCAAATGGCTGTTTTCTTAGCACCATTCATAAACAGAATGTCAGCACAGCACTTAATGGAAGGAAGAGTAATTTCTGTCTGTCTGCCTGTGGAAAAAAAGGCTTCCCAGGGAGCCCTGCCTCAAGCAGGTAGCACTGACAGCTTGCAGAAATAAAAGCTCAGGTAGCTGAGAGGATAAAGGTGACTACTTTTCATATCCACACCAAACTACAAAACAACCTGCCCATGCATGCAAGTTCTGACACCTGGAAGAGCAGAAATCTTCCTCTCAGGGATGTTCTCTTTTCATTGAGATTTCAAATTAAAGAATTAAGTAAATGCTGAGCACTGCCCCTCATTGCCTACTATAGACAAGAAGGAAGAAGGGAATAGTCATCTTTATTTTCTGAGTTTTTCCAGATGGGGGAAAATTGCTACAAAATTCCCGGTGCAAAAATTCTGACTCAGAAGTCCAAGCAATTTTGTGTAGTTCTACTCTATCCATTTTCCATCCATCTTACTGTAAAGTAAGAGCACTAACATGCACAGGTACAGCAGAATGGCTTCTGCACTTCAGCTCTTTTATGAGGGTGTATCCACTTACCACTTTTGAACAGCTCATCAGAGAAAATGCATCCACGACACAAACCAAGCCTGCTCATCACTTGTACACATAAACTAAAATTAACTTTGGTGCACTAGACATCTCTCAACATTAGAAAAGAAAAAGAATGAAGGATAGAAATTTGTATTTTTCTCCGGAGGGTATAAGAAAGGGATCCAGATTTCATCACTTCCATACGCTGTAGCTAAACCCCAATGTCTCAGGAAATAAAAGGTTTGTTACTGTCATGTACCTACAGCTGACATCCTCATTTTGGGGTGGATTTTTTTTTGGTTTTTTTTGGTTTTTTTATTTCCTGTCTTTCTAAATGCAATGTAAAATGACACTTCCTGCTTTCAATATGACAAAAGGATGGTAACTCTCCTAGGTCCATTAAAACTTTCCAAGATACCTAGAGAACAGGTAATTTACCTACTGGGGAAGTGTTTTCAGCTCTGCCTGAAAGAGAAGGGCTAAATTTGTGTCATCTTTCCTTATGGTTTCTGTGTAATCATTTTGAGAGACAAGATCAGGAAGCCATGCCAGGAGGCCTTTTGCTGACATGTTAATTGACACTGATAACAAAAACAAAATGGCAATCCAACAGATGGTCCAAATGCTTACCAGTATATGAAGGTGCTGAAAATGGCCACGCTGATGACACTGAAGGGTAGGAAATGGACTATATAAGCTACAAGCATTTGCCATTTCTTATACAAGCCATCTTTGCTTTCTTGGTCACTGATAGCACGTAGAGGTGGGACTGAATTAAATATATAAGAAATGAAGTAAATTACCATTAAACAGAAAGAGCAGGACTTGTTGTTAGCAGAAATGATCTGAAGCACAGGGACAACTTTGAGAATATATCACAAACATTCTGCTTAAACCACTCTGATCCCTTTTCCCCCCACTTCAAGTGCAAAGCATGCTCCCTGCAGATTGCAAACATTGGTAGGCTTAACGAAAGAGACCTGACTTTTCAGCATGCAGAACATCCTTCTCTTTTTGCATATACAGATTAAGGACATGAGAAAACCTCTGTCACTGGCCAATTTATTGAGGTGCTCTGATTTCAAGCTGATGACAGCAGTGTATGTTCCCCTACATGAGCAAAACAGGTTACAGGGCTGTAAATAGAAACTACTGCTGCTTTCAGTATGGCACCTGTAAGAGAAAAATCCTTTTAAAAAATATAATCATCACATAATAATCATAAATCCAATTATGCTTAATTGCTGTCAAAGCTGTTTTGTATTTCCATCCTTTCCATGTGTCTAGTTTTGAGCTCACTTACATGTTAGCTAGACCTAGACTTTGTCTTGCCTATAAAATGCTACACACAGCGAAATCTTTTGCACAGTTTAGAATAAAGCCTTCACAGACAGGCCAGCTGTAAAAAAGAAAGGCAGGGATCAGGGCATATTCCCTTAAATTCCATTGAATTTTGTGCTTCTGTATCAACTCTGACATTACCTAGACCAGTGAAGATCTTTTAAATCACTATCTTCAAAAAATAATTTTTCTTATTTAAGACAGAGCGGCAGCAACACCTGCTGCTGCACATAAGACAGGACAGAAACTCACACAGGGCCACAGCATTGAGCATCCCTGTGTAGGGGGGTGCACTCACGCACTGGTAGACAAGCCCCACACGGTCCTGCACGGCTCCCTGGGCCAGGTCATTCCTTAGCCTAAGAAGGAAGAAGGCTATAAACAAGCCAAATAACAGGTTCTGGAGGAGACGCATGATGATGCCTGTCTTATCTCTGGAGAGATTTCTTGTTGTTCTCCTGATAATGAAACAAACCAATAAAAGGCCTGTTAGCTACAACTGAACACATGTTGGTAGGGTATTAAGCTTTGAACAAATCTTAGACACACAGTGTCCACAAAGAGCTAATATATTAAAAAAGACAAGGGACAAGTACAGTGGGAGATCAAATAACCAAGGAAGTGCATCTATACATGGAGGGGAAACCTGAGAGATTAGTGGAGAAGAAAAAAAAAAATTGCTTTAGAAGGGGGAGGGGGGAGAAAGTCTTACCGTAAAAGAATCAGTATTTGGTCAAAGCCACTGGGTGAGTCTTTGTTTTTGAATGGTATTGGTGGCAGCTCCTTCATATACTTTGTTTTCTCAATGGCTTCCAGTACTTTGCTAAAGATCACTGAGTTTTTGTAGGCTGACACAAATTCTTGAACCCTATTGTAGGTTTTGAGTTCGTGTTCCTTGCTTCGGGTGTCCACAGATGTCAGATCCACTGTAAAATGACAAAGTTTTTACTCTATATACACATCACTTTCCCTTAATATCTTTTTTGCCCATGCAACTAACTTCTTCTTGTCTCTATTCTAAAATATGCAAAGATGAAAAGGTCACTTGAAAGTATTCAAGGTTTCTTTCTCCCTTCTGTTAGATGCAGCAGGAATTCATTAACTGTGCAGCCACAAGAAATCTGTGTTTTGTGTCCTCCGTAGGACCCTGCAGTTCAGGTCCTTGATCTGAAATGCAAGGTCTGAGCACCGTGCTGGTCAGACCTTTAGCACTCTCCTTGCACAATACAGAGTTGTAGAGAGCAAGACAAAGCACCAGAGGATGAACATTTATGAAGATGAAGAGATTACTTATCTGGTCGTATATTTCTCAGGTTTTCAGGCAAATGCTCGGACATGGCTCCACAGCTCCCCCTTGTCCTCTGCCCACTCCTCCAGAACTATGGAGCTTTATTTTTTGCTTAGTGTGAACTCACACTGTAGACACAGCTCTTCTCTCCTTGAGCTGTTAATGCATTGTTGCACTGGGTTTCACCTACCTCCTTTGCAAACATACTTCTTGTTTAATGTGAAGTCAGAGGATGTTCAGCTGGCCAAATTCCCTTAGCAGGCTCAGCCCAAGCTGAAGGAAGTATTACTGACTGCTGTGGAACTCAGGAAAGGTAACTACATTACAGAGTTAATATTCCTTTCTAGTAAGTCCACCTAAACATGCTCCTGGCACCAGCAATTCTTTTGCTGGCAGATGGGAAATTTGTGTGTTCTATTTTTACAAGTCATACAGATTCAGAAATAGCGCTAAAATGCCTTAGAAATTTCCCTATTCCCTAACAGCAATGAATTAGCCAAGGTTTTGAAAACTGGATTGTTGTTCTCAGCAATATTTGTTCTTACCCAATTTTATATTACTTTACATCTGGTAAGATGTCTTCATCAGTTATTTACTCCTAAGGTTTCTCTCATCCTTAGATTTCAGTTTTGCAATGTTCTGTTCAACTTCAAAATACAAATTCAACAAAAGGAGGCCTTGTCCAAGATTCTTAGGTTTCCTCAAAATCTGAATTAGGCTTATGAATAGTTCCCTGGTGTTCTAAAAGCTGGAATTCAGCAGAATTGTCTTTAATGGTAAACACATACAAAATGAAGCCTTTGCTTTTACAAATGTGAACATCTGAAATGCAGAAACACTTTTTAAAACTTGGCCAGTGTGACTTGCTGGAAGTCACACAGGAAATAAATGGCAACTCAGTGTGCTTTAAAAGAATGGTAACACTGACTACTATAACTAGACCATCTAGCTAATGCCTACCATGCATTAGTACTTTTTACAAACATGTGACAGTTCAGCAATATAATCCACACTCAATACATAGGATATATTTTCCTCTGTTGCTGATGTAAATGATATCAGAATCTGTCCCTTCATTCACATCAAATCACACACACAAAAAAATATAAACTACCAATTTTCAAAAGACTAAATATTCTGATGATTCTTTGCTCTAATCTGTATTTTTTTCCTTTCTTGTCACATTCAAAGGTTGACATTTGAAGAATGCAGTACTCTCTTTAACAAGCTTTTTTAAAAGTGGGTCTAAATCTCAAATCATCTATGCTTTTCAAGACTATTCAAATTCATGAAGGCAAAATTATCCTCACTGTCATACCAGTATTTTCAGCTTTATCCCATTCCAGCTTCATGTCAACAACCAACCTCTCTTCTCACTGAGTTTAGAATGCCATGTAGACAATAGGAAAACACTACCTGTGCTGAATGCAGCTTTTTGAATTGGTCAAATTCCCTGGTTAGTGCTCAGCTAGTACTGCCAGAATTAACCTAACGTGTTGGTTTTAAATAGAGTTATGTACATGGCTGCATATTTGTACACATACAAACACATCCACATTCTCTTCAAACCTGCGCCTGTATGGATCAGGGACATGGATGTCCTGCAGCAAAACCAAGTCTCATTTCCAAAGTCTCCTGCTTACCCGTTTTCTTTTTTTTCATCCTGAATTGGTAAAACAATACTCTCCAGCTTATGCCAACAGCTATCATCATCTTGCTATCATCATCTCCTGAAGCACCCATTCTGTTCCAGCTGTTCACCTTGGAATTAGCAACTCCCCAAACTTTTAGAAACCTCAAACTTAGAATTCCAGGAAATTGAGGCCTCAAATCATCCCATATTTATTGTACATCCCTCCACACAACTCTTTCAAGTTGCTTGGCATCACAGAGTCCAGAGGAGCATGGGATTTTCCACAGTTTTGGAATCAAATTAATTTTCCAACATCCAGCTGGGAAATGCCATCAGGAATCCACAGGTTTCATGAAGCTGAGATTCTTTTTTTAGTGGTAGTTTACTCCTTTACTGCAAATATGGCTATTTTATGGAGTCATTAGGAATGACGTGGGGCCAGCCCTCTCTCTGAGCTGAAAATAATTAAAAAGTTGGAGCAGAATTCAAATACATTTCTATCTCTGGAAAAACTTTAACTTGGGAAAAAAACCAAATTGTTTTACTAAAACAATTTAGACAAACTTACCATAGAAGTCAAAAGGATTTGATTGTTCAGGACAAGAATAGCCACAGTCACTAAAAAATGAGATCATTTCCATAGGGTTCCCACAGAAAACCATTTCTCCAAAGCTCATGATGGCTATTTTATCAAATAACTGTTGGGGAGAAATTAATATATTAGCAGTATGTACTAAGAATCACAGAATATGCTGATTTGGAAGGAATCCATCAGGATCATCAAGTCCAACTTCTGGCCCTGCATAAGACACCCCATGAATCACACCATGTGCCTGAGAGCATTGTCCAAAAGCTTCTTGAACTCTGTCAGACTTGGTGCTGTGGCCACTTCCCTGGGGAGCCTGTTCCCAGCCACCCTCTGTGCGAAAAATCTTTTTCTAAGATCCAACCTAAACCTCCCCTGTCACACTTCAGGCCATTCCCTCAGGTCCTGTCACTGGGCACCACTGTGATCAGATCAGGAGTGCATTCATTCTTGAGTACGGCTACTGTCTTGGTAATAGACATGCTTTGATGGGAAAAAATAGTTTTGACACATTCAAACTTCCTTACTGTATTTCTCCCAAAAGACATTGGTCCTTTCTTTTACTCCTCTCATTGGTGGTCATGCAAACTGACACATCTTTAAGCTCAAGTGGTTCTCCAAACTGTCAATGACAAGAGCATACAGAGGTAATCCACAAAAAGAGATGTGGCTTTCTGACTTCATTTCTAATGCACCTTCACTTACTGACTGACCCCCTTCAGTGCTTAATAGCCCCAGCCTGTAAAACCCCCCAGATTGTTGGCAAGACTATCCTGAAGTGCTTAAGGACTCTAACAGCACTGCTCTTCAGGTGAACATTTGCCAGGGCAAGGTTCCCACCAGCTATGATCAATCCATATTATCAAGACACCAGGGCTGTTTTCAGTCCAGAAAAGCACTGTTACTCCCCTCTGGCCCCACAACCATTAACACTCCATTCAGTCAGCCACAGAAGAGGAGTTTCATATTCATGTAGCAGGTGGTGGGTAAGAGCAAAGTGAGAAACAGTAATGGGTAAGGAGAAATGCTTTCCCCAGCACAAACCCTGCGAGGCAGGACTGCCCCACCACACGACCAAGGTGTACCCACATGCCTTGTCTTTACTTCTCCCAGTGGTTTTGGTTTGGGTAACTGCATAACACAAGTGTTAGGCACACAGTCAGACTCTACACCATTTTCACAAGGCAATGTGTGTCCCTAAGTGCCCTGTGACTAGGACAAGACCAGAGTTGCAAAGTTCAAGAGAGGCCTCTAATTAAGCAAAGGAAAGGAAAAGAGGCAGCTATACTGGATCTTGTACTTCCATCCTTTAAAGAACCTAAGTACTAAAAGGTCAGGCGGAAAAGCCAAAAGTGAGTAGGTATCATCTACCTTGAAAAGTTCTGAGCGAGGCTGATGGATTGTAAGAATCACAATCCTGTCTCTGTGTGCAAGCTCTGAGAGAAGCAAGACAAGCTGGTTTGCAGTCAGGCAGTCCAGCCCTGTCGTTGGTTCATCAAGTAGCATGACCTCTGTCAAACAACAAGGAATAACTTTAAAATTCAGGTAAATGAGGAGCAAATGGCATAGCTTCTGCCCTTAAAGCTAATTTGGCAAACAACATAGAAATTACTTTATAGGTGAAGTTCCACACATAAAGCAGGGTATGCAGAGATATTGCCATGACAGGATCTTTCAGTTTTATTTCGTTTCAGTGGTTCTGTTTCAATGACTAGGAATAAGGACATTAAAAAATACTTCAGAGCATAATACTTCTTCTAAATTCCTGTGAAATCTGAAAATTACCAAAGTAGTTTTGATGCATACATCTGCTTTCAAGAACAATAATGATAAATTTCAGCATTTACAAAATTGTAAATATAAGCGACAAAATTAGCTAGGAGTTATATATTCTGAATTAAATTTACATATATATACATAGAATTTGTGAGCAAACAAAGAATTATTAAAATACAACACATGCAATTCCGTAGATTGAAGCAGATGTGACTGCCTTTTCTTCATTATTTTATTGCACATGAAAGGGAAAAACTTATAATCAAATCCATTATTTTTATAGAGATGACACATAGCATGGAAGAGGGCAGTCCAACCTTGATCAGGGTATGAGGGGAAGGGAGTTTTCACTCTAGGTTTATCTACACAGAATTACTATACTGTTTACTGTAGAGTTTAGTGAGGTCCTGAGCAGCAACCATACCCCAGGAGTCACCAGTAGCAGGGATGTACCTCACTGCGCTACTTAAGCTCCTTCCTGCCTAATATGCATTTGTAACACATCCACATGGCTACAAGGACTCCAGCATCCAATAAATATGTGCTGTACATTCACTCAGTGAGATTCTGGCACTTTCAAAAAACTCCCTCAAAACTGACAGAATTTTTCCCATGGATAATCCTTCCGTAGTTGCTCAGCTTTGATTTCCTTTCATTGGAATTTTTTTAGCACTGCAACATACATGCTACTCACACATACATAGATCAAGGACAGCTACTCCACTACAAGGCTCAGTGCTTGCACATGTATGGCTCTAATGTACTCAAAAATGATAAATTAATGGACCACAACCAACATTTGGGAACAGTGAACCCAGAAAGACTTAAAATGGATAAATCCAAGTCTAAACCTATGTTCAGTCCCTAAGATTTTTAATTTGTCTGCTTTCCAAGATCAACTAAGAGATCAATGGCAGACCTCAGTTACTACTTATTCTTTTCTGTTATCACCAGACTGGCTTCTGATGAATTAAAGAATGCAAACGCTTTTGTATTTTAAAGTGGTTTACAATGACCTATGGTAGGAGCACAAAGTGACACAGCCTTGTTTTATTTCAAAAATCCATGCAGTGGTACTTACTGGGATCTTGTAAAAGCTGGGCTGCAACTGATACCCGACGCCTCTCACCCCCAGAAATTCCTACGACATTCCGGCTTCCAATTATTTTGTCAGCAATGTGGCTGAGACTCAGCTCAGTCATAACTGCATCTACCTAAAAATAATTACAATTTCAAAACACTAAACACAGTCCACCTCAGATACCTGTGTGCAATGGCAAAAAAACAGCAAAAAAAAGACAAAGACATTATTTTAAGTTACAGCTTTACCAATATCCTGCTTGCATCCATTCTAGTTGGACAGTATCTGGCCTAAGTTCTATTTTATTATTTTTAATACATTATTTAAATTACTATTCTTTAAAATTTTATTTCAATGTATTCTGAGATAACTAAATTGTATCCTCACTTGGCATTAAGAGATTAAGAGTTCAGGGGTGACTAGAAGTTAAGGTATGGAGCATAATGTGCTGCTCTGGCTTCCAAAATCAGGGAGCAGGAAGGCACACCAATTCTGGGAAAGTATAAAGTACTGAGTGGAAGACTGAGGAAGAGAGAAGACAGAAAGCAAGACCCTCTGGTCAAGAATATCCAATTTTACTTTGAATAGAATTCAAAAAGAGCCCTTTAAATAAATCCAAAACACACCAATTTCATCAAGAAAGTAGCTTGCAGGAGGCTTAATAGACCAGTGCTTTTTTGAGCTGTTGTGATTAGTGAGAGATATCCTACAGGAGACAGAATGGTGCCAAAATCAGTTGTGCTGTCCATGAGACTTGCCAGCACACATGGGCCTAAATGCCTGAGAGAACAGAGGTTCCCCTCTGGGGAAAGGGAATTGACCTCAATACCAAGACCAGCATCTCCTGCAATAGTAACTGCTTCAGCTTCGGGTGGGAGTGTTTTGTCCCAGCATCATGGTGATGTCCTGGGGCACCAGCACAAGTCCCTTGAAGCGGTGGGACCACCAGAGAGCTTGTGCCCTACTCCTCAGCAGGAGGATTTCTCCCCATTTGCAGAATGATGATTACAAAACCTCATAAATATAAAGCACAGCCATGGATGGAAAGTGCTGCTGGTGAAAACATTACATGACATGCTGTATGACTTTCTAGTGGAAGACTGTAAAATACAAACCTTCTTTTTGATGGAGCTGCTGGAGCATTTCTTAAGAGTTAGTAAAGCCGTGTAGGTCAAAGACTCCTGTACAGTGAGAAAGCTTAATAAAGTGTCACTCTGAAAAAAAAAAGTGAAGAGGAAGAAGCAGTTAGTCCCATAGTAATTAAAATTTTGTCCCTCTTCATGCAAGCCTAATAATTCATACAGCTTATTAACTGATTTGTCCCAAATTTCCTAGTAAAATCACATTTACATTACAGTATACTCCATTACACTAGCAACTTTTTTCACACAAAAGGAAGCACCGTACACAAAAAATAAATGTAGGAATCAACCTGTGGCACGTAAGAGAAGCAATCTCTGAAGTGTTCCCTCTTCAGCTGACGTCCATTCACATACACTTCACCAAAGAAGTTGTCTTTATGTCCCAGTCTTCCCGATATTGCATCCAGAAGTGTTGTTTTCCCAGATCCTTTCAAACAAAAGAAATTAATCATGCGCTGAGATGAATTTTATGATTCCAAGAGTGGTAGCCTGACTTGGATGGACACATGCAAAAAGTACAAAGCTGGATTTTTTCTCAATAACTTTAAAATAACAGGCCCTGAAATGGGAGCTAATTAAGGGAAGGTAAATGGGAAAACTAGAATGCAAATTAGCATTTAAATCATAAAAAAAATCACAATTGCAGTGAAACATTTGAGTTTTGAAGTAACCTTGTCTGTTATTGAAGTTATAATTGTTAGTTAGATGACAGAAGACTCAACTCGGAAAACCAAGCACCATTTTTACAAAGCAGAAGTTAAAATCAGCCACAATTTCATTATTTAATACACAGACCTCAGTCACATTCATGTCACAATGGAAGTCACCAGTATTAGCTGTGATCTAACTTCATTTAAAGTACTGGAACAACTTACCAGAATTTCCTAAAATCCCCATAATCTGTCCACTTTCTATGTGAAATGAAACATCCTTTAGTATTTGTCGGGTCCATTTTTTACAATATAAAGAAAAGTTCCACCATGGGCCAACACGCTCTCTTGGAAAACAAACACCAATAAAAAATTTGGTGAGAGAATATGTAAAAATTTTGCATAAAGCAAGTGAATGGTTCATAGCTACTTGCATGTGGGATGGGAGCTGCAAGGATTTTAAAATATAGAAAAATAAAAATTAAAGTATTTTCCCCCTTGCCCTTTCCCCTCCTAAGGCTTCAACTTTGGCATTACCTGGAAGATAAAACAAAGTCTGAGCACATTTTTCAGAATGATTGCTAAGAGGCTTTTGGACTACAACCAAAAGGGCAACCATGAACTGTGGCTTTATTTGCTGATGATGTTTGCCAGCCATTAATCCACCTGTCCCTTTCCTTAGGGCCTCGTGTTATCCCTCTGGCCGCAGCGAGATAGGCAGTGGGAAAGGGCACAGCGTTTGGAAATCTCCTCTAAAGCACGTCCTTCCGAGACGCATGAAGGGGATGCGGTGAGGCTCCGCAGGGCTCAGCCCTGAGGCGCCATGAGGGGGGCCTGGCACCATCGCTCCTGCCGTGCTGGGCTGCGGCCAAACCCACAGCCCGCAGTGCCAGCCCCGCTCCGCAGCCCCTGGCGCCGGAGCAGGGACCCTCCACACCGCCCTCCCAGCCCTACCTGATGGTGTAGGACACACCCTGGACGCTGATGGTGTTGGGGTGCTGCCCCACGGCCATCCCCTTGCCTGCGTGCCCGCTGCTGCCGCTCTTCTCCAGGGTGGGAGATGCACTGCCCGACATCCTCGGGTGCCGGGGCTCCGCAGCCTCCCTGCGTCCCTCACGCTGCTGGCCGGGTGCCTGACACTGCCACAGCCACTGCCACAGCCACAGCCACAGCCGCCACCACCATGCCTCCCCCGGCACCGCGCAGGGGCAGCTCCCGCTGTCCTGGGTCAGAGCAGGTCGCTGCCCCCGGCACTTGCGACCTCAAAGAAAACAGAGAGGCTTCCTGTTCTTTCTTTTTTTCCGGAGAAGGACTGATTAGTGATTAGCTGAAGCCGGTATCTGATGTACCTTTAGCCTGAGCTATTAGTGTCCCAGAGGAGGCGAGTATTTCCCTGTCCACGGGGTCATGCCAGCTGCAGAGACGCAGCGCGCCAGGAGAAATGGTGCTGCGGTGAGGGTGCCTGGAAAGGACTGCGTTCCCAACCAAGAGAAGGATTTCCACAACTTTCAACAGAGACGACAGTCAAACCACTACAGGGAGGCAGATCTTCCACCACCACCACCACCATGAAGGAAACTACTGAAAATGTCTCTCTGGACGATGCCAGCTGGAGGCAGGTGATGTGCGAGGGCCGGCTGTGAGTGGGAGCCGCGGGGAGTGGGGAGGGGCCCGAGGGGCTCAGCAGCTATCCCTGTCCCGCAGCTGCAGCGCCGGCCCGGAGCTGGGAGAGGCAGGCAGCCATCCTGCCCGGCGGGCTGGTCAGTGGGTCCCGAGCTCCTCCCGCTCTGAAATGGAGAGCAGAAAGCATCCACGTCCCCCACCGGAGCACACTGGGCAAGAGGCTGCTGCCATGCAAGCCCTGCTCAGCTGCCACCATGGTGGAGCTGAGAGAGGGTCTCCAAATGTGTGGATAGGGGAGAAAACCCCTGAGCATATCGTGGACTGGTTTTCCCAGGATAGCCTTCGGTATGGATCCCCACATTTGCTGGGGAGCACCTGTTTTTAAAAATTAGGTTCAGCATAAGGAAGGGCTCAGAGTGCTTTGGCAGCAGGGGTAATTCAGAAGGCTTTCCTGTGGCTTTTCAGGCTGCTTGGTGTGATGTTGCTTTCTGCTGTATATCTAGACCGAAAAAAAATAATCAGCCTTGTTTGCTGTGAGGGCAGGAGGTGCACGCAAAGATCATGGTCACCCTCTGCCAAAGATACCACAGGCATGGATAGGGTCTGGTACACAGGGAACAGGTAGCTTTGCTTTGGCTAGGGTATGAGTCTGACACGTAGGAAAAGCACAGAGCTGTGGGAGAGATATGGCTGGCTGGAAGGAAAACTGCAGGCATGCACACAGAGCTAAACCCAAAACAAGGACTTCATAATTGCAGCTGTATGCAAAAGGGCCAAGTAGACTCTTGTTATTTAACTGATATAGCAGAACATTAAGTTCCAGCTGATAAATGGTGAATTTAAAAAACAAAAGAGAAGAGACTGCACTAGTGGCTGTGCTTTATTTGTTCATAAAGCCTCCAAGGATACAAGTCCATGTGGAATTCAATAATGGACATGCTTCTAGTGAACCTTCATTTTTAGCTGCCAAAATGCAGCAATTACATTATGTACCATTTTGATTCAGTAGACTAATACTGCTGAAGCAGTACATCATTTTTCTTCAAAAAAAGTCTAATCTCTTTGTAGTGACATGACATTTATCTCCATTTTCAAAGTTTTCCCTTTTAATCTGAAAGCAGCTAGAAAAGCACAGCACAGCATGTTTGGCCCTCACACATGCCACTAGAACAAAGTACATTTCACACTGACAGATAACTGATAAATCATTTCAACTCTTCAGACTTTTGCACTACAGTTACTCATCAATAATACTGTTACATCCCATAAATATATTTCCCTTTGTGCTTCATCTTTTCTGAACTCAGAATTTAGCAGCACTTTAGTTATTGTAATTAACTGTTGTAATCCATCTAACAACTTTTCCAGACCAAGACCCAGGATACTGTTTTTCACTCTGAAGAAGATAACAGTCTTTATTTCACATACAGTGGAAAATCAAATGTTCTGGAGGTCAAGGAACTCAACTACCAGGTAAAAATTGTCATTTATACACCTCCCTTCAGCAGGAAGCATATCCAGCAATGCCTGTTTCTATACCCAGACCATTTAAAAAGCCAAATAAAGTTGGAAAAGGTCACACAACTGTTGCACAGTCAATCTGTGCGCAGAATCACACTCTTGGCTGCAATATTGACAGCAGACTAACCCCTGTATTGTAAATATATCCAGTAAAGTTAAGGGATAAGACAGGAAAGAGATCTGTTTCTAGGCCCTGCTTTGTTTCAGTCTTAAGCAAAACTGGGGGCTGGAGCAGAGGGACTTTCTATTCAGCTAAGGATGAAAGGAGCCCTTGCTGACAAGAACAAGTATGTGGAAGGGGATAAAGGGAAGATGACTAACAAAGAGGATTTCAATGAACCAGTGAAATATTTCATGTCCTCCTCACTATGGCATCTGAATAAGATTTCACAATTTTCAGTTTCCTTGAATTTCTAATTATATTTAAAGTTTGAAACATTTTAAATTTACAACAGTAATAAATTACTGAAGTAACAAAGGACAGAGAGAGTTTTAGTGATTAAAAGAAGAAGCAAGGCATGAAAGCACAGGTGGCTGCAAAAAACTTCCTTCTATGTATTCTGAAGATGAACAATAATATTTTAATATATGCTTTGCTTCTAACATTGTAACTTTGAAGGTATTTGTTGTTAAATAGTTTACTGCTTGAATTGAAGGGACTTGTTTCCTTCTTTGTTAGGTTAACACAGCATCCCAGATTCCCTGGTATGAGAACCTTGCTCAGATGAAAATGCCCTGGACCTGGAAATCGGATCCCCATTCCCATGTGACAGTAATCCAAAATCTGAATCTCAAAGTGCGAAGTGGTCAGATGCTTGCAATTATAGGAACCACTGGTAAGAGCAACCACATTTCATTATATGACCAGCTCTCAGATAAAATGAACACAAGAGCAACACTCTGCAGTCTTTATGATGTCAAAATCTAGTTGAGAAAAAACTAGAAGAAAGCTAGTTGAGAAAAAATACATTCTTACATTCTTTAAGTGACATGATGAACAAGGAAATAAAGAAAATACTGTTGGGGGGGGGGAATTAAAATTTATTTTCAAACCCGATTTTGTTATGCCCTGCACACATTTGCATTCTGTTTCCTGAGGTGTAGTTAGGTATTGTTACAAGTGTGGCCTGGCAGCCCCAGATCTGCTGGACATGAATCACTTTCATGGCTCAGATTCAAAACAGGCCAGTTGCAGACCATACTCAGATAGCAAACAGATGAGGCCAAACTCCATAAGAAAGATCAGTGCCAACTTGCATAACCATAAGCAGGAATTCCATTTGGACTGAGACAATTCTTACAGGATAAAATATTGCATTTGCATTTAGTAATAGAAACTTAAAGAGAAGAAAAGAGAGTTCCTCTTCTGTCTGCTGTTACTGCTTTATTACACTGGGCTTTGGTTTTTTTTCTTCCATTTTCTGGTGGTACTGGTCAAGGGGGACAAGAAGTAGACACAGGACCTTTAAACTGAAGTAAAAAATGCCATACTTGGGAGGTAAAAACCCCCATGCTGTTTCTCCACTAGAGTCTTACATCAGGTTAGCTCAGTGACTCAGTGAAAATGCTCTTTCTCAAAGGCAAGGCATATTTGCCAAAGAAGTTTTAACTTTATTCCTAAAAAATGAGAGTTTTCTTTCCTATTGCCATGGGAATTTTTCCTTAGCACATATTATTAATGTAAGTGAAGCTTACCTTAGAGATTCTCCTGACAATAAAAGGAAAAGCTTTGTGATGAAATAACATACAGAGTTATAGATATAGCACCTTTGTAAGGCAATATACACTGAGCACAAACCCCTTTCAGCAAACTAGTCAAACTATTTTCAAAAGCTGTTTATCATCTATTTCATCAGATGCCTTAGTAAAATGGATTAAACTGCTGATGGGTTTCACATTGTCAATGGCAATCAATATGTCACTCTTAAACAGAGCAATACATGGTTTACAGATGGATGGGTTTCTTTTTTAAGATGTATGTATTAAGAAGCAAGTGTGGAGTTAATCTTTCAACAGGGAGACTAGAAATAAATGACATCTAATCATAAGAGAGTTCTGTGTGTTTACATACAGAATCATACAACAAAAAGGAAAAATTCATTTGCTGTTTGACTCCAGATCAGGTTTCATTTTCATTGTTTTACTTTTCTTACCTCTGGGTATGAACCAGCTTTTCTTAATTATTTAAATTACTTTTTGTCTAATTCAAGTAATAATAATTTTTATTTCAATCGTGATTAATGTTCTTATTGTGTGTATAATCATTCAATGCCTTAGTCATTCGGCTGATCCAGCTGCTGTTTCTGAATTCACAAATCCCTCCACAAAGAAAGCTCTTGCTGAGCATTTGGGTGCCAGCCCTGCAGCCAGGGCGGGACCATCTTTGATCCGTGTTTCACAAGTGAAAGAGAGTTACCAAAGAGGTAAGAGACACATCTTGTGTTCATGTAGCCGTCCTCAAAACCCAACTACCCAGTTCTGGTGAGAAATTATAAGGGTTCAAACCACATACTCCATTCCAGAGGGGAGAGATTTCCTGAACAGGAGCCTACAGTAAGTATTTTCTTTGAAGATCATCCCGTCTCTATGACTTTGGGAAAGGAGGGGTTGGCGAAGAATTGGCAAAGAATTTTTTTTCCTTAACATCTCTGTCTGTTATAAGATCACTTTTCAAAACCATCCCTTGGAAATTAATTTTCAATTTTTATTTTTCTAGCTGGTGGAAAGACATCCTTGCTTGACGTGATAACCTGCCGGGACCACGGAGGCAAAATCGAGTCTGGTCAAGTAATGATCAACAACAAACCCAGCACTCCCCAGCTTGTTAGGAAATGCATAGCACACGTGAGGCAGGATGACCGACTGCTCCCCCACCTGACTGTCAGAGAAACACTATTGTTCGTTGCCAAACTGCGCCTTCCAAAGTTTTTTTCAGACTCGCAAAGGAAAAAAAGGGTAATTAAGCTGTTGGGAAAAAATAAAGTTGTCAAAAATGTGTCTGACAGGAATTATCCAAGAGATCCTGTGTGTTTGGAGTCAGAACAGCTAATCTGGCATTTTTTTATGTAGATTATGAATTATAAACCTCTTTCATCTTTCAAGACAGAAATCAGCAATTGTTCCAAAGCTTATAAAAAATGACAATCTAGAGAAAGCATTAGAGAGGCTGAAAGACAAACTAAATTTTTGATCGCTGAGTATTTTTTAATGTTACCTCTAAAATCAAGATTTGTTTTCAAGTGTCTCTAGCACAGAAATACCCAGATGAATTTTAACCATATTAATCATATTTTCAGTTTTATCTATGCACGAATGTGCAAATGAACTCTTGCTTGACGCCTGTCACCCTGCAGGTGGAGGACGTGATCGCAGAGCTCCGCCTGCGGCAATGCGCCAACACCAGGGTGGGGAACGAGTACCTGCGGGGTGTCTCCGGGGGAGAGAGGCGCAGGGTGAGCATCGGCGTACAGCTGCTCTGGAACCCGGGTGAGCACAACTCACACCTTCCTGGGGCACACCCCACATCACTTGGTCGTAATGGAGCACTGCATGAAGATGGAAGCTTTCAGGGAAGAGCCACACACTCAGTTGCCCCTAGGGCAGCTGGAGGAGTTCATACTCGGGACACTTAACAGGCCTATCAGAGGCTGCCTCTCCACAGCACAGTTAGTGACTGCTGCTGGTCCATTTGCTTCAATTGCAATCAGTGATCACAGATAACACTGTAATTATTACAGGAATAATTCTGTAAACAGAGTGTTTCAGCAGCTGACACACTTTTGCTTCAGTCATCTTTGCCAGTGGAAAAGTGGAGACAGACCAAGGCAGAGCCCCCAGGAGCCTTCACCCACCACTCTCTAAAACCACCACCACAAAGATTACTCAAAGTTGCCTGAAGTTGCTTTCACAGCAGTGCTCTGGTTTGTGCATATCAGTAGAAGGTTTGGGTTTTATCCGACCACATGCCACTTTGGCTTATTTTAACATGGAGATTGTTTTCCTTTCCTCTGACACAGCCCCCATTTACATGTGCAATAGTAACAGGAAAGGTCATTTTCTTTGCTGTATAGTCAGTAATTGCAGTCTTGTGCAACTCACTGACATGGCTTCATGTTGCAGGTGAAATAGAAACTTCTATTGTCTTCAGCAGAAGCAAAACGTGAGGCTAAATCCATAGCTGGGTTTGCTGGATTGAATCCCCTCTCTGATCTTATATATTTATCAAAAGCACTACTAACCTTGACTGAGCGTCTTGAACAAGATTCCCCATCAGCTTTTTCCTTAGGGAATGGATTTGAAAACTTTTTGCTTGTATAAAGTTATACTTCTGTAGTTATGGGGAAAGCAGGTTTTTGCTTTTGTAAGAAGTGATGCTCAGGAATAGATGTACTGAAGTTAAAAAAAAAAAAAAATCTTTAAATTTAAAAATAATGAGTGAAACTTCATGCACTAGCACCGTTTCACTTAGAACACATTTTGCAAATCAAACATGCTGCTTTCCACAGCTAAACTTACTTGTCTTTGGCAGGAATACTCATACTTGATGAACCTACATCTGGACTGGACAGTTTTACTGCACATAACCTTGTGATAACATTATCCAGACTGGCCAGAGGAAACAGATTGGTTCTTCTTTCACTTCATCAGCCCCGGTCAGATATCTTCCAACTGTTTGATTTGGTTCTTCTGATGACTTCTGGACTCACTGCCTACTGTGGAACAGCTAAAGACATGGTCCAGTATTTCACAGAACTAGGCTATCCCTGCCCAAGGTACAGCAATCCTGCAGATTTCTATGGTCAGTATCAAGCACTGTCATAAAAAAAGGGTTACTGGAAATCATTTGCTTTCCTAAATGTCTAGGTAATGTTGATTTTTATTGCCCATGACTGTCTCAGAAATTCCTTGTAACTAACTCAAATCAATACTGCAGCAAGTTCACTTTTTAATAGGATCCTTATTTGTCAGTACAGGAAATGTAACAAAAACAAGAGGTACAGACAAAATTTTAAAAACACTCCTTCTAACAGTGCCAGATGCAGTAACTTGTTGACATGTTTAGTATACTTATCCCCATGTTTTAGCTGGTTGAAACTTCTCTGGGAAAGACACAGATAAACTGATCAACTGTTTTCTCTGGACAGTTCTCTGATTTCTCAATTAAGAAAATGCAGAAGTTTGTTTCCCAGAAGCTAGCTCCTAGTCTGAGACAAAACTGGAACAAGTATTGGGAAAAAAAGAGTGCTGCCCTACAGAGCACAATGGAAGGGAGAAAATCCCAATCCAAATCAACAATCCTTTTACTCCTCAAAGAAAGTTTATGTGGTTTCAAATTCATTAATTTTCTGGGTTTTGCAACGTGGAAAGGGAATCTGAGCCTGTTAATCTAATGGCAGAAATCTCTTAACAGAGGCTGGTTCAATTCCAGCCCTTAGGTCTTTGCACTCAAGTTGGCCAGAAAACCTGGTACAGACAACCATAATGTTCTGGAGTAATCTCTTCAGCTGTGCCTGTGTGGCAGGCAGTGCCAGCTGTGCAGAGATAAACAGAAGTTAACCTTGGTGTCAAGCCGCACAAAAAGACCTTTGTCACCATCAGGGTTCAGAGCAGTCCTCAGCCAAGAACAGCCTTGGGGAAGGCTTGCAGCACCCCTGTATGGGAATGGAGAACGAGAGGAGGCCTGGGGAAACCTGTAGCTACAGCCTGTGGTTACAGAGACAGCACCGTGTGACGTGGAGGTGGGGAGGGCAAACAGGCAGGAGGAAGATCATTGAATGGTACACACCAAGTCAATACCCACAGGAAAAGAAAGGAAATATGGGCAGCAGGAAGGTGGAACTAGGACAGGACGGCAGAGCATCCACAGCAAGAGGGAGCACCTGAAGGAAACACTCAGATGCTGGCTGTGTGTCTGACAGAGAAACTGGTGACCAGAGCAGAAGGGAAGGAAAAGACTTTCTGATGTACTCCTCTGAAGAGTGACTGAACATGATCAGCCCAGTGCAAGGAGTCAGGAAATGTGCAGTGATACTTCTCTCAGAAAGCATCTGTAAAACATCAGATATTGTCAATTCACACCAAAGGTCAGCATGGGAAAATACTACTATAAGTTTAGATAAAAAAGAAAGCTAAGTCAACTATTATTGGTATGACTGTGTTGCCCTTAGATAATATTCCTTTTGGACTTTCTCAGTATGGGGTAAAGTTTATGGCACCTCTGTAAGATACAGCTAAGACAGTAACTATAATTTTGCACATGAAGAAAAAACGTGATTTAAGTGAAAGTCACATAAAAGACTGTAAATGCCTACATGACAGGAAGGAAATTCAAACTATTTTTTCTCAGCACTACTCTCAAGGTGCTATGAAATTTATAAAAATCTGAAATTGTAGTTTATAATACGATAATAAGCAATTATGTAATCTCTCAGTGATTCATTAAGTGACTAGGTAAGAAACATACACATTAACAATCTGTTCATCTCTAATTACCTAAAGTAACTGATAGTTTTAACTGTGGTAAGTTAATGAATGTACACAGGTTGGACTATTTGCTCCCAATTAAATCCCTGATTCTAAACACATCATAAAGTTATTTATTCTATAGCACATGGACTCAAATCAAGTAATGTCTTGCAGTTGACTTGACCAGTATTGATAAACAGACTGCAGAAAAGGAGATGGAAAGCCAAAAAAGAGCAAATACTCTTGCCAACTTGTTTGTAGAAAAGGTCAAACATTTTGATGATTTCTTATGGAAAGCTACTGAAGGAGACAACACTGAAACCACAGTCATCAAGCAGAGGTAAAGAAAAGAGGGTCATAGAGAAGATCTGGAATAATAACTACACCTTGTGCTAATCCAGTTTTTTTTCTCTTTTTCTTTTGGGCAGAAATTCAGAAGAGGTTATCAATATGCCTCACCATTTAAATGATCAATTACCAGGAGCCTTAAAGCAGTTCACTATATTATTAAGGTAATCTTGTTATGTATCATGCCCATTTGTATTTAAAATCATCAGAAAGAGGCACAGAACATCCCATACCAATTGTCTTCCTTCAGGCTTTCAGCATTTTAGACCTGAAATACGTGGTGACTACAGGTGCTTCATAGGTTTGATTAGGTGAAATCCTTTACAGAAACAGGGAGCCCAACTCCTGTCCTTGCCAAAGCCAGCAAGTTCCAAGAACAGGTTTGAACAATGGGGCTATGTGTCTGAATATAACTGGCATTAGTAATATTATTGTATTATATCTTACGGTCAATATTGCTGTTTTCCTAGTCGTCAGGTCTCCAATGACTTCAGAGATCTCTCAACATTATTAATCCATGGATTTGAAGCCCTTCTTATGTCATTACTAATTGGATTTTTGTACTATGGCCATGAAAAAAATGGACTCTCTATTCGTGACACAACAGCACTGCTGTACATGATAGGTGCCCTTATCCCATTCACAATAATTTTGGATGTTATTGCCAAATGTAAGTGTCAGACTTCTTGTAAATGCTATAAGGAATCAAAATTTTAAAAATTCTTAAATCTATGAAAAAAAATAAACTTATTAATACAACCCAGTGTATTTGTTCCTACCCTGCAGGTCATTCAGAAAGAGCAATGCTTTATCATGACTTGGAAGGTGGAATGTATTCTGTTAGCCCATACTTCTTTGCTAAGGTAATTGGTTTTGTTGCCAGGAAATACAAACGGCTGTCTTGAACATTAAAAAACACAAGCAAACCAATGCCTTGTATAAATAATCACATTCATATTAGACTTTGTTCTTTTGTGTCTGCCAGCTAAGGCTATCACTATCACTTCCTTAGTATTATTAGATTAGGCCTCACACTAGTTTAGAATTTTGCCATAAGTCATGGCTGAGATTCCACACCAGAAAAGGCAAAGAAGAACTTTTCACTGGGTTCTTTGGCCAAAAAAGTGAGAAATCTCAGACTCAGATTTCCAGGTTTAGACAATTTTACATACCTGCGTATTTAATTCACTGCAGCATCTCTGAAAGTTTGCTTACATATCTTGATCTGCAAAACAAAACATTTGTATCAAATGCTAAAGCAGAGGTAAAACAGAAATGAAAAAATGCTGTGATATTTCCAGTTTGGGCCTGTGTTGGTCTGAGCTAAAAAATGTATTACGTGCACAAAGAGCCAGAGTTTCTATTTTATTTTCTAAATTAAATTTAGAACTTTTTAAAAACTACATTCTCTTTTTCACAAGGGTTTTGAATAATCCCTCTTTTGTGATGTTAGACGAGTTCTGCCTGCCATGGCATCTGTAATTTAGGTTTCCATTTCTGCACAAGATTTTAAATGCTTATTAGTGGTTGCCAGAGAAAAAAAATTCTCTGCATTGTGTCACAAAGATTGCACATTATTCACAGAGAAATCGATGCAATTTGTTACAACCTTAGTATTAGAGGATAGTAGCAACTCTCTTTAGAAGAATTAATACTCTCTATATACCTCTTCAGATATTTGAGAAAATCCCAGTTATGCTTTTGTTTTACAATTAATCAAGTTGCTACCTGGATTGCCTTTGGGATAAGGTGGTGAAGGGACCAACAACCACATTTGTCTCAAATTTGACCTCACACTGGTTTCAACTAAATTGGGACAAAACATTCAGTTGCCATGAGTCAGTACTGTTATCAAGCACACCAGTTCACAGCAAAAGTGTATTTATTGTGTTCTTAGACTCTCCCAAAACTCTTAACCAAACAATCTGTAACAATTCATTTTAGGCATTGTCACAGCTGGAAGAAAAACTAGCAAGGATTTGTTTCTGTTGTGGTTTGGTTTTGCATGTCACTGGCAAGCCCTAACATGGAGATTATTACATTCTAAGGAAGTATTTCCTATAGCTTTTATAAACAGTCCACAAGTACATTAAGGCACATCTTATGTATTTTTGTAATTACCATTCACCTTTTTCTCTCTCTTTTTTTTTTTTAATTTTCTTTTTCATCTTCCCAAACAGATTCTGGGGGAGCTCCCAGAACACTGCATGTTTGTTGTAATTTATGGGATTCCCATCTACTGGCTGGCAAACCTCATTCCTGAGCCAAAACATTTCCTGCTGAACTTCCTGTTACTGTGGTTGGCTGTTTACAGTGCCCGTGCCATGGCACTTTGGGTGGCAGCTCTCCTGCCGACGTTACAGCTCTCGGCCTTCCTTGGCAATGTCCTCTTCACATCATTCTATCTGAGTGGTGGCTTTGTGATAAGCCTCAACAGCCTCTGGACATGTAAGACAAAGCTCCCACCTCCCTCCAAACTGAAACATCAATGGCTTTCATCAGTGACAGTGTGTCCTGTGCAGGAAAACTCAGCTTTATTCTTACCTTTGTAATTATCTTCTTGGATGGTGACAGTGCAGTCAGGTCACCCGTTTTGCATCAGTTTCTCCATCTGAAAACGAGGCAACAAGAAGTTTAGTCAAAAAAGCACGAGTGAAAGGCTAGCTTCTTATGTAGTTGCTAAATTCTTCAGTAAAAAGAATTGTATTCAAAAGAGGAAGATGGAGCTCCAGAAGACTTCGTTGACAGGGGGAGTTTGATGGATATGGATATTAGCTAACTCCTGATTTCCCATCTCCATGTAACTATGTAAAGTATATCTGCCATTTTGTCCAATAATAAACTGTCACATGTTTACAGCCTCCGGCTGTCAAGAAGTGAGACAAACCTGCTGTATTTGGCAGCAGCACAGCAGTATTCTAGGTCTCAAGTTTTGTGTGTGTGAATCAATTTCTGTCATTTTCTTTTTCAGTTCCTTTTTGGGTTTCAAAAATCTCTTTTCTCAGATGGAATTTTCAAGGAATGATGCAAGTTCAGTTCACTGACACCACATATGAAATGACTGATCGAAACATTACTTATCAAATACCAGGAAAACTTGTAAGTCAGTAATAAAATCTGTTGCACACATTGATAAGAAATTGGAATGCAATTTATATGCCTGTCATATTTAAGTAGATGGTGTAGGCCTCAAATTCAGCATCACAAATCAACACATGAAGATGGGTTACACTTGGTTGTAAATTTGTTCCTGAAGATGGCCCTACAGCAGTCACTCCTTCTATGCCGTTCTTTTAGTTGAAGAGTAAAAACAAAATAATAAAGGGCAACTCTTTCCTACACCAGCCCCAACTATGCACTTTGCCTGAATTATTTAGAAGCTGAACTGTGTTCTTCTGAAACAGGAATAGTGTAGCTGCAGCCCTCTATCAAACCACCCTGGAAGATACACCCAAGCTGGAAAACAGGAGAAGGTAGCAGCGGCCAGGGAAGCTTACGCATAAAACGCATTTCACAGATCCAGCACGAAAATGTGCCTTTACCTAATTTTGTGTTATTGATCACTACAGGTCACTCAGGCTCTGGACCTGGACTCCCACCCTCTCTATGTGAGTTACCTTGTCCTCACTGGCATCATTTGCAGCTTCCTGCTTTTATACTATTTATCTCTGCGCTTCATCAAGCAGAAGTCAACCCAAGACTGGTAAGGGCAGCAGAGACAGCAGGTGACGGCCCCCCTTGCAGGAAGGCAGGGAAGAAGGCTCCCGTTGCGGGAGCCCCGGCAGCCGCCCAGGAGGCGGGGAGCGGCGGGCAGCGCCGGCAGCGCGGCTGCCACAGGATGGCAGCAGAACCCCAGGAGTCGGGAGCCGGGCGGGAGCCTGCCACGGACCGCGGCTGCAGCCTGGGACTGGGGTCGGGGGTGGGCTTTGGGTTCACTTTGGGTTTTGCTTCGCGTAAGATTTGAACGAGGGAAAAGGCGCTTGCGAGCCCTGCACTTCTGGAAATTGTCTGAGCTATGGGCCACCGATATAAAAGGACCCATGGCACTCTGTAATAATAGCTGATGTTTTAGTCCGTAATGTTTGAACATATGATGATCACTTACTTAATTCAGAGGGCTACAAGAGAACAAGATCAAAACACTTTCTGTGGCATGTATGACATTTAACATAAGAGATTTCACAAGTGCTTCAGGAGAACATGCAAGAATGGAAAACACAATTGTTAACTACTCTGTATTCTAATTGCTTATGTGTTTTAAAGCTTTATTTCTGTGTTTTAAAGCTTTGCCTTTGTGTTCTAATAATATGCTGATGATGCCCAAAACAGGTATTTGCTCACTGTATGGATGAGACCTTGTAACAAATAAAATTATCTCTTCTTGGATTTATTTTTACAATATAAATGCATACCAACTGATTGTTATTAATGACATCTTTCTCCGTTGCAATACACATCATAGCAATTTGCCAAGTTTGCTTCCTAAGGTTCTCAGATACAAAACACCAACCTGCCCCTGAGTAATTAAAAATCTAACTATGCAACCTATTAATGCTTGTCATAGTGCACTTAGTTATGCTCAGAAAATGAGTACTAGTAAATAAATGGCTGTAATTCACAGAGTCATGGTAAGTGCATGTGCAAATTATGTGTACACTTGCTGTGAACATTTTTTAAGATTAGCTTGCTTGCTTTTAAATGTTTAGATGCATATCTCTGTTCCTACATATAGAAAACCAAAGCAGATTGTCTGCTTGACTTTCATTTGCACATGACACACAGTGGAAAACTCCTAGCGCAATCAACTGTAATGTCCCAGATACTGTTATGCAAATTGTGAGGTTTGGTTGGTTTTGGTTGTTCTGTTTTGTTTTTTTGGGTTTTTTTTGTTTTGTTTTGTTTTTGTTTGTTTGTTTGTTTTAAGAAATAGAAACAAAAGAACAACTGTGTTTTATTATTCTATTTGGCAGTTAGGACTGCCATGTTACTTTTCACAGGTTCCACATGGTAATAATTTCCCAGGAGGACCCTGGTCTATAGATGTTAAGGAGGTCTGATAAAATAAGATCTTCAGCCCCAAGCAGCAGTAGGAATCCAAAGCACATTCTAAGGTGAATACTAGCATTTCTTTCCCCTTCTACTGCATTTGATTTCAAAAAAACCCACTTGATCTGATCTTAGTGCCATTTTGAAATTATCAGATTTTCACTGCCTTTTAGTGGCAAAGCCAATTCTTTCAGTCCAATTCAGCATCATTAAATTGTCAGAATAGCAGCTTCCTGTTTGATTCTTAATTATTCCTTTTTATTATATTTAAGACACTTAATTTTTTTAAAGTGGTTTACTCTTCTTTGTAATGATCTGTTGTGATTAGAATCTCTTTTATATTACACTGAAGTTTTAAGGGTATATATTGGTACTTCTAGTCTAAACCTCTATTTTCAAGGTATTTAGAGGATTAAATTCTAGGCTGACTCTCTGTTGTGAATTCACTTTGATGTTTAATAAAAAAAAAAGGAGCGACACAATGGGAGAAATTAAAGACATAAGGGACAGCTCTGAATTTTAGGGGCATATTGTCATGCACAGAAATCTTCAGGCATCTAGATAAGAATATACCATAGCCTTAACTTTGAATTTCCTTCCTTTTGTGAAATTAGTCAGGCTGCTGACATTACTTAAACAGCCTTTTTCCATTTAATATTCCACCCTCTCACCATTATGCAGCAGGACCAAACGGTGTGAGTGTTTCAGAGGTGGTGTTATGACAAGGGTGGATGTATCCATAATGGGGACTTGAGCGGTGAGCCGAGGAACAGCCCGCGTGCGGAGTGCGGGAAGAGCTATCATAGGATGTGGCCAGGCCTCTGTTTACACAGAAAAAGCTCATATTCTATATACTACAATTACATTAGCACACTGCCTATGATCATATCTTGTTTCCTTGATGCCAAGAGATGGGGAATCTAGGCTGTGATTATTGTTACAGGCTTTAGCAATAAGAAGGTAGGAGCTTTGAAATACCAGCAATTAGCGTTCATGCCTAACAATAGCATCCGTGGGGCTGTGTACAGAGAAGAGCTCAGGCACGAGTGGGTGGATGACACACAAGCTACCCCACTTGCACTGCTGGCACTTGCAAATAACGCAAGTTTGGGGGAATGATGCTCCTCTCAGCCAGTGAAGGTCATGCCTTGGCCTCTGCGCATGCTTCCACAGCAGAGCTGCTGCTGCAAAAGCAAATGGTTGGTGAGGCTGTAGAAGTCTTCCCACGAGCTCCAGCCAAGGCTAAAAGTCATAACTGAAATTCAGCACAACTTTGCTTTCCAAGTTTGAGAGTAGCCATTCCTTTTCCTTAGACTGTATCCTTGTATCAGCAGCAGCGGCTCACTGTGCCCTCCTGCCTGCACTCCCTGTATCAGTATAGCCAGAGCTACTGAAATCTACAACAATCTCAACACTGAGACTAAACAACACAAGGAAGGCACTGCCCAAAACTCACTGTACTGCCCACTCCACAGGGCCAGTACAATCTTAGGGACTTCAGCAACGTGGTAAGGCAGATGTGCCACTCAGCAAAGTACTGCCCACCAGACCGATAGTGCCACCATCCCAAGGATTCACCAACTGCTGTCTTTGCTCTCCCTATATCCTCCCTGGTCAGCTTTAGAAGGGATCTCTTCATCTGTAAGACCCAATCCCTGCTCCTGCAGGGAACCAAGTCAGTGCAAAACTGGTTTTGAACTGACACCACATTTAATTGGTTAAGGGTTTCCAGGCTGTTTTGTCCAACTACAGTTTGAACTGTGTTCAACCCAGCTGCACCAGTCTGTGGGGCTGCAGTGCGCAGATGTGTCCAGCTTGGGAATGGGATTATCAAATACAAACAATGATATTTGTAAGGAAAATTCACCAAATTTAAAATCACAAGAGTCATGGTTGGTTACATGGATACTGATCTGTTAAGAAACAGATTTAAAAATTCCCTTTATTAGTTTAGTATTTAATATGGCAAGAGGTGGGAAGTTCTTCCCCAATTTCCACTCCAAGTTTATGCAGTCTCTCCACTACGCCAAAAGGACAAACTCTTTTAGCACTGGAAAATGGATTATAGAAACACTGCCCTGCATACTGGCTCATAGGTAGTGTTAGTCCTCCAAAATATTTTTAACTTCTCCTTGGGAGGACTAGCTTTCACTATAGGTAGACTAAATTAATAAGTAGTTGCCAAAAGTCTCATTTCATTTTTGTTCATTCCAAAAATCTCTCCATCTCTTCAGAAATGCTAGCTAAGTAACAAATATCAGTAGCCATTCCTTTTAATAAAAAAACCCATTGAATTCCTTTAAAAAAAAAAATCACAGAAAACCACAGACATGGAGATTCTTTGGGTAAGAAATTGCAGGTGTTGGTGTGTCCACTTGTACCAGAAATAACAAAACTTTCAGGTTACAGCCACAGTGATTAATTTTAATGGCAGTAGACAAGAAACAGTGTACACAGAACTCTGTGACATGCTGCCTTTTTTTTTTTTTTATATACTCTGAGAGCCAAGACAAGCCCTTCATGTGTTAGCAGCTATTAATTAAGGCAACAATGTTTAAGCAGTGGGTTGAGGTAATTTTAAAACTGCTTAACCCTTTTCAGAACTGCTGAGCTTTAGAAAGCACATATATATATATATGTGTTCATGTTAGTATGTAGAAGTATCTGCATGAATGGATTACATACATATGTATATACACACATTACTAATGCCTATGATTGCTCTATTTTTTTTTTGTAGAGCATATTTAAAACACAGTTCAAATCCATAATTTGTAGAAGTGCTGTTGCCAATTTATATAATTAATATAAGACTGTTTTTGACATTTATTTTGTCATTAAATCAAACTTAAAGGTTATTTTGAATTGCAAATTTTACTGGCATTATTTTGCTTTCATGGTCACAATTAGATACTTATAAGGCTTCCAGTGCTAAAAATCCTGCAACTTCAAACCCTCAACATTCACACCATGGCTTCAGAACCAGCATCTCCCATCAACAACACTTTTGTATGTTTTGCTCTTCTTTAAGCATCTGATCAGATTTTGCTACATTTCCTACTGCATCTCAGCCCTGTTTCTGCCCCACAGTAGTTTTTCATGTTGAACAAGTGGGTTTAGAGGCCTAAGTGTTAAATTACTGGCCAGAACTACATGGTGAGTAAACAAACAATGCCACTTGCCTCAAAAATACCTTCTATTTTTTTACTCAAGCAAATAAGCCTGAATTTTCAAGCAAATGTAGAGGAATTGGAAATGTATGAACATTCACAAGTAATCCAAACCTAAATGCACACAAGATGTAATTTTCAATAAAGTCCCAGTGCCTTGCAATATACATACAACTATATCAAGTCACAGGTAACATCATTAGCCTTCAAAACAGTACGTTTGCTCACTTTCACTTACTGGAGGATGGGGAAAGTGTTTAGAAAACAACAGAAACTTCCTTAAAATAGAACACCTTCATGTTTCACTGAGAAAATCTGAAGGAAGAAAACCAAACAATGTAGCAGCACTGCAGCAGCTCCTCCCTGACACAAGTAAACATCATCCTTCTCACGATTCAATGCTGTGAAGATTGCCCTAAAAGAACTAGTATTATCTTAATAATCATTTTTCAAAAAACACCCAAATCTTCTATGACTCAGTTAAAAATAGCCAATCATCTCATGGTAGTGCTTCATCTGACCGTGGAAAGGCATAAACCCAAAAAAATGGGAGCTCCAAACCAGGCAGCAGAAAAATGTGCTACACAAAATGAAAACTCTGAATAACAAGATGTGTGGTGCCCTTACTAGCTGCTGCCAGGTACTGGATGTTATGCTACACAGGGCAATCACTGGATTTCCAGTTGGGAAAGTTGGAGGTGAAGCCTGTGGTGGCCATCAGCACAAGAGACTCTGATCTCAGCTGAGCAAAGCAGAACACCAACAACTTCTTTGCTCTTTTAGCATCCCCTTGATAGAATCATTTAATAAACTTTTTGGCTTGTAGTTCCTAGCAACAGGAGCATGAGCTGCCACCCCCTGCAGAACCACAGGGGCATTTCAGGCTGGTGGGCGCAGTCTGAAAGCCAGTACGGTCCCACCAGCCCAACAGTGATTCTGCACACAGCACTTCTGGCCTCCCACACCACAAACTGTACCCGCTTCCCCAGTTCCCCCCATGACTCCCACAAATAATCATGTAAAAAAGCATTTTGGCCAAGTATTGCTGTTACCAAGAAATGCGCACTTGTCTGGTTACAGCAGAGCTCAGCACTGCCGAACGCTTTCCACACACTTGCTCCAGGTTAGTTTCTTCTGAAAGCAAGACAAAAGAAAGGTGAATGAGTATTTTTAGCTTTATGTACTTCACAGGGAATTGCTCAGTGCCTCTGTATTAGAAAAACGCCTTTCAGCTCCGTACTATGTTCAGTGACAGGCGTGTGACAAATTTCCACTGGAAAAAATCTCTTGAACATGACTGACAATAGTAAAGCCACAAATTACCGTAATTTTATGCCCCCTGCAGCTAGTGGTATAAAACATAGTTTTCAACCTTGTTTTTACTTGCTGAATTTAGACAAATTCATAATGTTATTGATGACAGCGAGAAAGACATTCAAATGCAGAAATTGTATTCCTTGGCACAAACACAACTGGAGCACAATATTTTATATGTACTATAGGGGATGAAAAATATGGTTGGCATTAAATACACATATATAAAAAGATGGAAAACTAGAGTATATAAAATAATTAATTTCACATTATCTAGATATCTATTTTCAGCTATCACATACTTCATCAGGGTGTTTTTCCTCCTCTCTGGAATGCTGAACTGTTAACCAGGTGCAGTACATGATATTACCAGTGCTCTTTCTTGCTGAACATTAATGTTTGAAATGTAGGCTGTGTCAATAATATCATGAAGAAATACAAAAACCCTGTTTAAGCAAAGTCTACAGATATATTGCTCCTAATGGATTTTACAGTGAGCATATGCTTTCTATCATATTTCTAAGTTTTACAGTGTAATTTTGTTGCAGTGTGCAGCTACGCAAACGGAGCAAAAGGGCTTTGTGAATTTGAGATGGGAGTTCCTGTTTCCTAAACTTAAAGCTGGAGTTTCTATTCTGTATTTTTACGTGTATTCATCCTTCCCCCTGGAGTTATTCCCATTGGATTTTACCTATAATGTATTCACACTGGGCATTGTTTTATTGGTTTCACCTTATCTCTTATTTTCCCCTATAAAACCTTTGTCTGGACCCCTGATCGGGGTCACTTGTACGTGTGGCGATCGGGCAAATACAACCTACTTTGGACTGCACAACAAGTGTCCAGTCTCTTGAGTTTCTTTATTCCGGTCTTGCTCGCGCTCTCTAAACAGCTCTGTCCATATCAAACGAACCCACAAAGGTGTTTGTTGCCTCTCTCTCTCTCTCCGGCGGCTCCCAGAAGCGCCTGGCCAGCGCTCCAGGAAACTGTAACCGGGCAAAAACAAGGAAGTCGGAGAGAGAAGAAAAGAACGAAAAGCAACATAATTTTACTTAAAAAGGGTTCTGAGGGCCCTAGAACTGGACAATTGCTAGAGATGATCAAGCTTTACAGTTAGCTAACCCCACACACAAACTGTTCCATCTACTAACTAAACCGATGGAGGGAAATCCCAGGGAACTCTGCAAGTAACAAGGGCAATCACATGATTTATTTTTGGTGTAGGCAGAAAGTTTTTCAGATTATGGCTCAGTAGCAGCCTCAGAAACAGGACACAGTTGCTTCAGTTCCAACCTCACCTGGGGCTGTAATTCCAGTATCAGAACACGCAAAGAAATGGTGACGGCGCCAATGCTACACAGAGTCCTGTATCCAGACTCCTGTTCAGCACCACCCTGAATTACACCAACACCACACTTACTCTTACAGCTGCTTTTGGATTTGAGAAGTGAGAAGTTGAAGAGGCTGCTCCTGGACAAACTTCATTTGGAATTTCTGGCCTGTGATGATGCTCCTCTCCCTTCAGTCACCCAGCTGTGATTACAGGGCCGGTGCCATCTCAGCTCCCTGTGGGGGAAAGGCATGAGGGCCAGCTTGACTCAGCAGCTCTGATCAGTCCTTTGTGGCCTCCCCCTTCACTGAGCTGGGCTCAGCAGCCTACACACCCCTAGCAGCCCTTGCTGCTGCCACAGCAGCACACCTCAAGGAGAAGTAGCTGAAGACGAGTCAGCAGGAGCCATGCAAAAAGCAAAGGTCCATGGCGGTATGTCATTGACCACGGCAGCCAACAAGCTTCAGGCTGCTCCTTCCCCTCATGGTCATTCACTTCCAATCCCAATCACTCCCAAATCCCAGGCCTAAGGCATCATACTGAAGCTGCTGGTTTTGTCTGTTGAGACCTACAACTGCCATCCTTCCCAGTTTCCCTGTACTTCCCATCCCTTCGGAGTTCCTCTGCACTGATCCAGTATTTTGACAACCACCCCTCCCAGCCCAGCTCCCATAAATAATAATCCAGCACCCAACAAAACAGCCTTTCAGAGCTGCCTTTGACAGCCCGGAAGAGGCTAGCCAGAACAACCCTGTCCTGTCCACAGTCCCCTGCTTTCCCTCCAGCCCAAACAGCTTTCCATCTGGAAAGTACATCCTCCACTCCTGCCCTCAAGACTCATCTCCAACGATCTACAACCCTCCCAAAACTCACTTTTCATATCTGCCCTCGTCTCATGGATTACATGAAGAACAGCAGATGCCAACTACTTGTAAAGCCAAGAATTAAATTTGCTGCTGGTTGTGAAGGCTCATCACTGCCAGACACCGCGGTTTGCTGCTTTCTAAGCCCTGAGTTCACTGGCACTTAGAGCTGAGGGAAATAATTGTGAGAAACACAGAGCTACAAAGAGGTTTGTAGCAATCACTCCAGACAATAGCAATTCCACAGATACCAGTGCTTTACCAGTGTTCAAGAGCAATCACATGAGGAATTGTGAAGCATTAGCCAATTGCAATATAAAGGTTTGAGTATCAGAGAGAAACCTTGCATTAATAGTTTTATCTAAAAGTAGATCAATGTGGAACCCCCGTCTATAGCAGGCAGTTTCTATTATCTCATTTTCTTAATTACAGGAAACAGTAGAGAAAACTTAAACCTCAAACTTTCATATCTTATTTCCATATCTAATGGAAAACCCAGCACTTTGCTCTTGTAGCTCAGGATCTGCACACTCAGGAAGATGCCCTCAGATTCAATTACAGTCTCAGCTGGAGCGACTAACTTAGAAGGATATTGGGTTTCCTCTGATTACTGATTCACAGAAGCACTGGCAAACCACCACAGGCTGCAGCCATTCTGGAAAGAAAATACTTCTTGGCAGTTAGTTTACACAGAAATTATGAGAATAATTTTAAGAAATGCAGAGAAATATTTGCTAAAAAAAAAAGGCTACATTCAATGACAGTCTCAGCTTTTTCTTACATGCTTACTTTTTTCACCTTTACAGTAAAACTAAACTGGTGCAGGAAACTGGACATTCCTTTTAGATACTGACAGATTTCTCACACTGAACAGTGAGACCTCCTGGTCATATCTATCACTTCTGTCACCTTCTCCTCTGCTGTGTTCCTGGGGAGTCCAAAAGCATCACATGTTCAGAGAAAAGCACTAAATCCAGTAGTACCCTGGTGAACACACTACCAGTCTATTCCTCTGTCAGTATGTGCACTCATGATCTTCCCTTCAGTTATGATTCTCCCTTGTCATGTAAACTGCAGCTGGAATCCTGCTGACTCAGGCATTCAATCTATAAAACCTCTCTGACTCTCACTGCCAGAGTTACAATCCCTTCAGCTACTCCATTTTCAACAGTGGGTACATATTAAGAAAGTGTGAAGACAGCTACTAACCTACTGAGCTGCAATTCTTGCCATAAAGAGGGTCTCAGGAGACAGTGAGTTGAATGAACTGCTTTAGTAGATAAGGATAAAACCATAGCATGCAATTATCATGTTGCAAATGACTACATCGGTAGTTAACGAGGAAACTTCTCCCATCTTGATCTCAAAAGCCCAAAAGCCCCCTGCTCCTGCCCCTGCCTCAAGAGGAGTGGGGGAAGAGGCAAGCCCATAATGTGGTGCAGGGCACAGAAGTGAAATTAAGTAATCTCAATTCAGGCAGCAAGCTTTTCCCAGTCCTCTCAACCCCAATCAAGACATACGATTATGCAAACACATACACACTCCCACAATTTGCTTTCTGCAGTAACATGTCAGGTCATGGCACGTCAGCAGGCTCTCTGCTTCCCACGGAGGCCTCTGGAAAGGCATGCTTCAATCTCACAGACACTGGACCTGGTCTGGATCTTGCACAATCCCAGTTATCCACTAGCTGGTGGCAAATAATTCTATCCTGCTTTAAAGGGGCGCATGCTGTGGTCAGTGTGCCAGAGTGTGTTTGCTCTCAGGACCAGTAAATCACCGTGACAAGTTCGCAAGGCTGCCATTCTGCATTTTGTCATCTTACAGGTTTCTCTCTTTGAAGAAGAAGAAATAATGAAACCGCCTACTTATTTGGTAAAGAAATGCCAACCTTCTAAACTGCACTTTTCTTCATGCTTGAAATGGCCGAGTCTCAGCACAACGATGCACAAGAAATATTATCATTTCAAGCGTGCTCTTGAAGAGTCGGCACAAATGCCGATTCTGCAAAACCTTCCCAGTATAACCTTGTTTCAGACTGAGATGATTGTGCCCCAGAGTGGCACAAATCCCTCATTGGCCCACATTTTAAAGACAGGAGAGACTGCACTTCTGTGTGCAATCATCCCTTAACTGCACATGAAACATTTACTGGAACGGGAAATCAAAAGTATTATCACACAAACAGCAGGCCATCCTTTGCATAATCTCCCTTCTTCCCATCTCTGCCACAGACATGGGCTGAGCTCCCTAAGTCCAGGCTATTCCAATGGGATCCCAAATGGTCAGCATATCCTTTAGCTCGTTTCCCTGTCACTGCTGCCATGAAACCCTGGCTCCGTTTGGTCTCATGTTCCTGCAGCTGATGTTTAATGGGCTCCAGAGCTGGCTTGCTCAGCCCGCTACTTTACATGAGGTCAGTCAAAAGGCAATTTTGGAGCTGAAAACAATTTCACTTACACTCCTCAGTTATAGGCTATCAAATGTATTTATTATCTCAGTAACTGCAACAATTACAGGGCATGGTTCTGGCTGAGAGGCAAACCAGAAGAAAAATGGAAAGATATTAACTGGCACCAATCCTGCATGGTCAGACCCCACCATGGGCACCAGCAACACAGCCCTGCATCTAGGCTGTGGCCCTGTGTGCTGCTGTCCTGCCGCAGAGGGCAGCAGCCAGCAAACATGACCCCTTGGCATCACAACACAGACCACTGATAGGTGCAGTACCTGATCCACAGCCTCATGAGACTTCACCTCCTTGTCAAAAAGGGAGTTAAGATCCACAGATCTGCTGTTAACTTCCTCTGTGATGATGTGATGTTTGCTTCAGGTAATACGCTCTTCCTTAATCCATGTGCTAGCTCAGTTCCAGCTGCATCTCTGCCCATTTCCTCGAGTTATGCTCAGCCGTGACTTCACTTACAGGAACATGACTACTGCTGCGAAATGGATAGATTCACGAGATGACCTCTAAAAACAAGAGCTGTGGCACCAGAGAAAGGGTTGCCAACTAGTTGACACAGTCTTCAATTATGCTGCTATTACATTGAAACACATGTAATGTAGATGCAGCTTTAGAAAAAAGAACCATCTCCATTTGTGAAATGAAATAAACCGAGTCCTGCCTAGGCTTGCTTTCAGATAGGGCACACAAGCATTAGGCTATGAATGAAATTTCAAACGTTAATGCCTTATCTTGACAAGGCAGGAACAAAGGGTGCGAGACGATTCGAGCCACGTAGCTGCCGTATGTTGTCGGGTCAATGCTTGTGGAGTCATGAAGGTCACTGCAAAACCACACCACTGAGGAAGCAGACACTGCTTGCATTCATCCAGCTAGCCTGGAAACAAAATATACCATTCTCCCCGCTCCTGATCAGTGAAACCTCATTTTTAAAGTACAGCAGGATTTTTCTGTGTATCTGTTAATATAATAATTTAATTGAAAAAAATTAAGTCCCAATTTCTTTCTTTGGCCATACACGTCTTGCAAAATTTTGCCAAAACCTTGAGCGTATGCATGTATTTTTAATTACCACAATTTTGCCTATGTGGGAAAACCTATTAAAGATATGTAAGTTAAGATATGGCTGAAAATGTAAAGATTAATAAACAAAGCTGAAATGCATAAAAACAATCTTTCATTTCATTAAAACCTGTTTGAAGTACTCAGCAGGCAACGCGTTCCATCTGCAATACCTATGTGCACATTTGTGAGTTTCCATCATTATACACAGAGACAATGGATGTCTTTTCTACTTTAATCTTTGTAACTTAGACATGTCTTCTTTTCATGATCACAAAACTCTGGGCTCTAAAATATCATCTCAGCATAGCTGTACTCTCACATTCCTTCAAATAAAGAATGTCCACCAGTCTCCTAGCAAATAAAAATTGCTACCCCTGCAAAGAAAAGGGGGTGCTTTATTTAAAGGGCATGTTTTCACAGATATGGAGTTCTCGTATCCATAAAATTAACTAGACTAACAGTTATGAGAATGAAGATGCTATACGACTACAACACACAGGGCTAGTGTAAAAGGTGAAAGTATTTTGTCTTTACATATAATATCCAACACCCTATCAGGATGCTTAACACAAAAAAGTACAATTAAGAGAAAACTTAAAAAATACATTTATTTTCTGGGTAGATACAGCTGAATCCTGAAGATGTTCTTCATCCTTATATTTTCACCCCAAAGTACAGTGACCAGGCAAAGAACAAGGATAAGACAGTCTCCATCAGTTACAGTTCTGTACCCCTCTAGCAACTTTCTTGATATACATCTATCTGGCAGATCAACAGGGGCAACAAACCAGTTCCAGTTTACAGCAGATCATACATCAAAATGGAAATATCTCAGAGGGCTGCACCTTGATATTTCATTAGCAAATTTAACAGCATGTCTATTAATAAATGTTTCTATCAACTGCACTTACGGAAAGTGATGTTAATCACAGATTTAAGTTAAAAATTACACATAACATGCTTTTTAAAGTTTTTATTGAATGTAGTATTTAAACAATTTCATAAACAACTAAATTATAAAACTGTCTGTTCATGATGCTTCTGATCTTCTGTTCCTCCATTTTTCCACATAGAACTTGAGAGTCTCCTATAAACAGAGTGGAATAAACAAGTTCAACCTTGTTCCAACTGAGAAGTTACTAATTCTGAACAAAGTCTTACGTCCTGACAAAATCTATTATTCTCTGTCATGCAAAACTACATCTGTATTGAAGTCTGTATAATTAGGAGAAATACCAGAGAGAATGAATAAAAGGAAAAGGAAAACCTTGCCAGAAATGCATAATGAAGCTTCTATTACTAAATGCAATAATATAATCAATTTCATTTTTAAAATGAAAATACTTTTTAACTTCAATCTCCAATTGTGTCAAAAAAATTGAAACGCTTTTAAAGATCAAGCTACATTAGAGAAAAATTGAACAGGGAAATGAATCATCCCAGTGACTTGGAAAAAAACACTCTTATTTTCACTAGCTACATATAAGAAACAGACATTCTAGGTTTTTAATTTACAGTCCAAATAAAAATTCAGATTATAAACCATGTAAAGCTGCAGAAAAAAACCTACCATAGCCATTGAAAGGCTAAAACAAGTCTTTTGTGCCAAAATTTTAACCAATTCTTTCCAAATTAGAAAAGAAAAATCACATTTATCATGAAGCAATATAGAGAAACAATATATAGCCAGTCTTCACAGAATTACAGAACATTTTTTTAGAATATAAAAAGTGGTGAGAAAATTGTAATAAAAAGCTTGCTTAGAGAATGGAAAATAGAATGTCTTCAAAATTTGCTTAGCAAAAATGGTATTAGTAGACTATTAGTCAAAGGAATGATACAGAACTATTTGCAGTCTTCACAGATTTAATATCATGCTGCTTGTCACCCTCAAGTAACACATATTTGCACAGTTGCATAGGTATCTTGGCAGGGCAGCTAGAAGCAAAGCTGCAACAGAAAAAAAATTGCTACAGTTCTAAAATTCCATCCTACTAGCACAGCAACTTATACTAGACACAAAACACTAATGAAAACTAGAAGCCATTAATTGTTACTGAAGCACACATTCTACAAGCCTTTTCAAGTCCAATTGCTTAGAAAAATGCCCCAAGGAGATTTGATAAAGGTACGCCTGTAGATGAGTGCCTGATAAGAAGAAGGTAGTTTAAATATCATAAGCCCTGAGAGGTTTTATTTCCTCACGTCAAATCCAATGCAAGATTGCCACAGCTCCCACAACACCCAGGACTTCACACATTACCTCCTTTGAGGAGTCTCTGCAGAGACCTAGTCCCTATGCAATTATCCATGCAATTTGTTTTATTAATATTGAACATACACAACTCTGCAGCTCTATTTCTTAATTAGGAAATACTCACAGGGGGTTCAGTGAAAGGGACAGGCTCTCCTACTTTCTTCAGAAAAGTTGCTAAAGATTTCAAAGAGACCTCGTGCAGCTCTATATTCTTCGCTTTTGCTTTCTCATATGTAGCCTTTACAGAAGCAACATCCCCATCCAATTCTGAGGAAAAAAATAGAACCCAAAAAATCTCAGAAGTTACTTGTTTCTCTTTCCACCTGTTTTCACTCATGCTTAACCATCGACTGCTGCTCAGACATTTGCTTGAGAAGCATTGGGATGAAACTGAAGCAACCCCTGACAGTTTCACTGCTGTCCTCAGGGTCCTAGAAGCAGTACAACAGTTCCTAGCACCTTGTAAACATCAAGGAAGCCATCATGTCCAGTTAAATTCATTCTGTTGCCTGGGAGGGAGAACATAAACACCTGCAGTATGGGAGCTGTCTCAGGTTTTACTTGTTCACATTTGGAAACATCATCTTCACAACCACAGGAGCTATAAAAGCAATGGTTCATAAAGGAAAAAAAAAGCTTTGTGCAGAAATGGATAGCCTGTGTCCCTTTCTCGTGAGAAAAAGCTTCCCACTCACATCTGGCAAGTGGATGAGCTCCTTTTTGAATGTGGGAGGCTACTGCAAAAACTGCATGAAATGACAGCTTAATGGAAGCATAGAAATCGTTAACTTTCTACAACTTTAAAATAGATTTATTGTATGGGAAACACCAACAAAAAGAGCTAATACTTAGATTGCATTTAATGGACCACACAATCATGATTTTACATATTTCTTTTTTCTAAAAGGTATACAGCAAAGGATTGTGCATCTCACCAGACTGAAGGAAAGTTAGCCCTGGCAGTGGATCTCATCTCAGGACAAGGATAGGAGTAAAGGTCCTTTTATTTGTTCCATCATGACAAATGATCAAACTTCTTTCAGCTGTGATCTATATTCTACTATATCTTTGCTAAACACAAACAATTATAATTTAATTGTCCATTCTTTTGTTCATTAGAACAGTAACCAATTGTGGCAATAACAATCCTCTGCCACCTTTCATAGTCTTTTTTTAATTAAAAGTAACAATGGCCTGAAAGGAGAATAATTTGTCTCAAAAATTATGAAATGCAAGCTTGGATTTGGCCCAGAACAAAAGATCATGTTTGAAAGCTTACTACTAACTTTAAAATTAAAAAAAACCACAACTTTGATTTAAAAGATTTTATTTCTACCCCTCATGGCTAGAGCACAATCTAAGCATTCTCATTTTCAGTTGTGTTAAATATTTTGCTGATGATCTCTTTAACAGTCAAATGATCAATGTCTCATACAGTAAGATGCTTGCACAGAATAACCCGGGAACAGCTTTTAAAACTCTTCATGCTGGTACTGTCTCCTCTGGAACATACTAGGAGCCAGGTACATCTCTGCCTGAAGACAGTACAGCAAGCATCTGTTCATAGAGTGTAGCTTCACATGTGCAATACACTCTAACCACTGTTTTAGGTATAGCAGAACAAGTGATTGATTCTTTGCTACCTCTTTATGAAACTGCTATACCATCATGTAGTTAGGAAGGATAGTGAAAAACTTCATTCACTTACAGAATTTTTACTGAAGTAAAAGCAGCAGAGGACTAATGATAGCATAAAGCAGCAAGTACAGTGCCGGTGACAAAAGGGCAATTTTTTGTTTAATAAAAACATGTTAAAAAACTTACTATGCTGTGAACCTGAACCTATCTGTTACAGGGCTAAACAATTTTGGTAGTAATTGCTCTTTGCAATGCTACTAAGCAAGCAAATTTTCTAAGTTAGGTAACACATCATAGCACTTTTACAACTTGATTCAAATAAGTAAGTTTGTATTCCTTTAACACCATATCTTGGATTTGTGTTTGAAGTGTTTTACCTAATTATTCCTATTCATCTCCTCTGTGATAGACTGGTGCACAAAGGCTTCTGTCCTTGTTCTTTTTTGCTTGTAACACGTATGAAAAGGATTTACTCCCTGTAATAAAAACTGGAGGACAGTATCAGTACACGAGGCAAAGGACTCTACAGCTCAGAGATGCAAGCTTCCAAGTGAGTGTTGCCATAGGCACTGTATGTCCTGGTTTTTCAAGAGTGAGTCTTGTAAATAAACATACTTAAACTAAAAACTTGATTTTTTAGAGGTGCTCACTTCTGACTTCAGCTATAAAGAGAACTGATGAGTAGTTCAACTATTTATGTAAATTCAAATGAAGGCATCTGGAATACTAACTTTGGCAACATTACAAGATGCATAAATAATTTACACTAATAACAATAAGATTGTTCCATATTATTGATAGAACAAATCACTTGTGATTTTGAAACATATACACACACACACACACATATAAAAGGAACCATTATTACTACATGTTTTGGGGGGAAAAAAGCTAAATTTATTTTAAAAGCCATTCATTTCTACAGCATTTTTCCCCATGGGTTAGGATGGATTCTTTCTTATTCTATGAAGCCCCTACTTTAGGTTCTAAGTAAAGGATTCACAGCTTGTGTCAGCTGGTTGCTCTTTCATTCTAACAGCCATGACAGCAACAGACCCAACAGACTGAAACAAGAAAAACCTCAGATAACCCCTGCACCTCTTTATGACTCAAACTGTAATGCAAATAAGGGTTTGCATGACCTTTCTGAATGTCACCAGAGCTCTTACTAAAACACTGGTCCAAGGAGCATAGCTTACCATAACTTCTCAAGAGGTACCGGTATGCCGCTGCTGGATCGAGATGCTCAGGAATCAGTTCTAGAAGTGCCTCAATCCTCTTTGCCTGTGAGATTTAATGCACATACAAAAAGACCCCATGAACAAAATAAAGTCACCAAATTCAGAACAGTGGTTGCACATTTTTTTAAGTGAGATAAACTGTACTGGTAACAAAGAATGGACTGTGTGACTCAAAGTATATACAATAATTTTCCTTCACAAAATTTTGCAGATATGAAATAGTAAAAGAAATTAAGCACAAAATGCAATTAATGTAATAAGGGTTTAATATCTGTACTCAAGAATCCTGAACAGTAGTGTCTTTTTTTTTTTTTTCAGGTAGGTAATGTATCAATAAGAATATGACAGGATTTCAACCAATTTAGGAAAACGGCAAAACACTCAGCATCCTTCAATGACCCAGAGGTCAGTGGCAGCTATGATCAATGCTTAAAAGGAGTCAGATCACTAACTGATGTGCTTAAATTTGGAATCGCCTTCCCTCAGCCTCTGACTGCACTTTCAAAAATTCTTAGGTTTTAAATTAAAAGCAGCTTATTGAAATTAAGAACATCTTTATCACACACTACCAACTTTGATGTGTTAGTACAATTTCAGCTTGATGAGCTGGGAAACGTACACGTTTTTCGTTCCTTCTTATAGACACCAAACAATAGTGTTTATCACATCATATTTATCATCGTCACGTCAACAGAGGAACTTTAAATCTACTAGTATTTAATGGCAATTTCCATAAAACAAAAATGTGCATTTGGCTCATTTGAAAAAATATTTATTCTAGTTTGTGTACTAAATGTCTCCTGATGCTGCTCCTCTATGAAAGAGAAATCCATATGGGTTTGCTTGGGTGTGTATTTCAGGGTTGTTTTGGTTGTTGTTGTTCAGTGCTGGGTTTGAGGGGTGGGGGTGTGTTTGACTTTTTTTCGTGTGTGCTAAGGCACACACGTGTGTGTGTGTGTGGGTTGGAGTTTCTTTGTTGGCCTTTGGATTTGTGTTTTATTTGTTTTGGTTTTTTTGCTTACTTTAAAGGGGCCATAGGAGGAGGGAGCAATAGGCATAGAGCAAGTACATAACCAGAGCATTTCAAATTACAGGGAATGAGGACAAGGCCAGGAATCTAAACAGATGTTCCAACTAGATACATGTGCCAACCACCACGACAAGTAATATGAAATGTGTCTTTTAATGTAAACACAGAGGCATTTTATCATCAGAGAGAGGCTGAAGTTTTAACTTGCATTTGTATTCATACAATGTAGCCAATAAAATAAGGACTTTCAGGTTGTGATACTGAACTGGATGATGCAGTAAAACATTCTAAGCACAATGTAGGATATACAATGTAACATGGAAAATGCAGGAAATAACTGAAACAATAGAAAAATATTAAGTACACCCTCCTTTTCATCATGCTCGATAATGTCAACTGTACTTTAAATATAACCAGCTCTGCAAATTAACCTCCCTCCTCCCCAAGAAACCCACTAAAGCTGTCAACTGTGAAATTCAAAACACTTTAACCAAGGTTGAGGAAATAGTATTTTGCGGCATATAAAACTGTATACATGAAAAAAATATTGTACCTGTCCAGGTTGAGATGCTGCTCTCGCCACAAAACGCCCTAAAGTTCTCCTCTCCCGAACTATTGCATCCCACCTCTGAAGACAAAAAAATGATTAATGTAGCAGACATGAGTAGGTTACTGCTAAACAAAATTACTAAGATGAAAATTTCCAATTACAAAACAATTTACTAATATATTACCGATTTACAAGTTAAATAATTGAATATTAGTTTGACAAGAAAACCAAAAAACTAACCACAGACCAAGTTCCATTTTATGCACCTCACTGGTAAACCTTTTTAAAATGGTAGGGATAAAGTTTGTTTAAAACAATAGGGGAAAGAATTAAACTAATACTTCAATACACCACAAAAACGAGGTTTAGGACTGCAAAAGAATGAAAAAGAGAAACACTATTCCTCTCCAATTATACTGCCAAGCATTCACAAGTGAGCTAGGGATCATAAGGTTAATTATACATTTAATAAGGTGTCAGGGAGATAACTGCTCGTTTCTTTATAAAAATTAAAATGTACAAAGCAAGTTCTCTTTAAAGTATAATTACCTACACTTATGCATACAAAGGACTGATTTCAATCTCTCTATTTTATAAAAGGCTTTAACTGCAATAGACAGGGTTTGAGAGAGAGAAGTTAAACTTAGAAAAGTTTGAGACAGACCAGATAAAAATCAAAAAATCGATCTTACTTTAGAAACAAGGAAAAAATAAAATATACAAGACAATATTAAGTTTATATTCCTCAAAGATGTCAATCTTAGAACTCTTAAAAATGTAAAGTGTGTTTTTTTAAACAGCTCTACAATATCAGTACCAAAATGCACAGGAAAAAGAGAATATTGTGCATGTGAAAACATATGCCATGATTTTCCTACGTTCAACTAGTATTGTAGACATACGCAAACAAGAAATTTTGGGTTATGCCAATGATGAGCATTCTGTACAAGTAATATGGTTTACAAGCTCTTTAAGGTCCAGGTGAAAAGATACGAAGGTTCATTCCTTCAGGCAAACAGACAAGAAGTGGCTTCATGGTGCTAAATATAGGCAAAGCACTGATGAGAGAAACTTGCAATATTTTATTAACAGTTCTAGCCATTCTCACTTACTGTCAGTAACTGCTCTCAGAGGAAAGAGTCTAATTTGAGAAATGTTATCCACAGCTCCCTTTCATGCTGAAATATCAAATCCCTTCTGACTCTCATCAGTAAAAGCATTCTCCCTCCAGATAGTAGCAGTCACTGCAGCTGCTTCATAAACTTTTATATACACTCTTTGATGCATTTCTGAAAGCAAGGAGCCTCCATATCTATACTAATATGTTAGATTACAAGAAAAATAGTTCATTTAGGTTGTTGTTTACTTTCCAAAATATAACAATGGAGAGTGATTATTCCTATCCTTCAGTTAGTGGATTCCTATATAGCAGGAATCCTATATTGATCCACATAGCAGTCACAAAAGTTTAAACACCGCTCAAAGTTTTTCCTGAGCCATGAAACCCCCTATTTTTCTCCTAGACACAGAAGTTCCAATTCACGCGTACCCATAAATATCCACTTATAACAAGGTATTTTTAAATTGCCCCTTAAGATACAATGTATACCATGTTATTTCAAGTATGCTATAGAGCCATGAACTTAATTCTAACAGTTGGATGCTGTTGTAACAAGTTTCAGGAATATATGCATGGATATTATTCCATGTTCTGGAAAATTTTAGGAATACTATGATTTTACTTAAAAAAATGAAAAAAAACCCATATCTTCACAAAAGCAAAACCCATACCCAATTTTCATTTACTCAGTCCACGTCAATCAAAGAGCAATCAACAAATCAGGAAGAGTGGAATAACTTGAGAATTTTTTGGCATTTTCATGTTTCAAGCTATATAGCAAGAGGGTTTTATGGCAAAATTGTAGTCTCCTTTTCATTTAATATTCAGATGACCAGTTAGGCACAGCCCTACACAAAGTAAGGGGATTACAAATAGTACACCTCACACTGCAGCAGAAGTAACTGAACAGCTTTGTTGGTAGTGTCTTGGAATATCATCAAATATGCCATGGATGAAGCAGAGCTTTTTCTTTAAGAGTTTAAAATACTTAGGAACTGGTAAATCGGTAGCATGCACTATCAGGAGATGATAAGAGGCCTTGGTTTGAGGCAGGAGCCTATGCACACATCAGTCTGACTGCTGGACTGTCACCTGCTTGGCTGAGCCTCCTGACAGAGCCTGTTTCCAGCACCCACAGTTCATCCCACCTCTTGCTTGGCTTGTCTTTAGCTCTGCACAAATGGCACAAATACAGCTGTCTCAATTCCTGAGAATTCCTGCAAACTCAGCTGAGACTGTGACCCAGAGACCAACATTTGGGTTTTAATGCATCTGTGACAGTCAAATAGAAAGCAAATTCAGCTCTTAATAAACCCTGAATACAATATACAATATTATAGCAACCAAGTGAAGTAAAGTCCATGACAAGCAATCATTGCCTGCTTCTGTTTTGGAAACTGTACAGCTGTAAGATACCGTGTTTACAGCACTTAGGAAATTAGGTGAGAAGTTGCAAGGAAATGGTTTGCAAGAAACAACTGACATGTAACAGAGAACTTGGAGAAAAATATTTGCAGTATACAAATACTTCCTTTATTTCCTTCATGTTACTGGAAGACAGAAAATACCCCTGACTCTGGCACACACTGCTACTCTCAGTACTAGAGCACGAGGTCATGGTTTAGTCTAAAGTGTGCACTGCTACTCACACTGTAATTCAAATGCATCCCAGTAGCAGCCTATGCAGCACAACATCTCTTTCTGACAATTTCTCAGTTAACCTTTGAAGAGCTCTAAGCATTTCTGTACCTCTTGTTATGTCATTACCTGTATCAATGATCTGGCATCATCCACTCTGTCTGCACTGATATACTGAAGGAAAAGATCTGTGACAGGTCTGTAAATTCCACACTGACTGGCCAGTCGTTCTGCCATTGCACCAACTGCAAAATGATGGGTACATAAGGAAAATCTTTGATTGAAAAGCCTCTTCTGTAAACTTAACAGGCATGATTTATGCTGACTGAGCAGGTTTTACGTGTAATAGCTCTTTCATAACACCTCTGTCGAGTCAGAATATTTAAATATCATTGCAATTAACTTACATTTTTCCAAAGCTGGTTCTAATCCTTCCTCAGACACTTTTCTTAACAAATAGGAAATACTTCTGACAGCTTGATCAGGATTCTGTGCACCAGAGATAAGCAGAGGCTCAAGGTATTTCACAGCAGCATCAAGGTCATTGCTAGGAAAAGAGATTGAACTGGCTCAGTTTCTGAAATCAAGATTTCTAAACCTAAAGAAGCAATTACAATAAAGTTTTTGTTTTCTACATCAAGCTTGTATTTACCAAGAATAGTTGATGAAAAAACATTGACCAAAAACATTTTATTCACTCAGATATTGTAAAAGTGAAACAATTTACGACTGAATGAGTAAATCAATTAATAAATAACTTTTAATGGTCTTTGACCTGTACAAAGTTTAGGTATTTTGGACACGCTTTTTTCCTCATTAAGAAAGAAGTGTTCAGCTTGCTGCTTTAGGAAAATGCATCCTGCAGATCAAGAAGGCAAAAACTAAACATTAACAGAAGGTATCTGAATAATTAATGCATGCAACTTAAGTATTTTTATGCAATGTAATTAATTATTTACCTGATTTTTCCCATGGCTGCCCTTTTGGATGCAAAAGACAATACTAAATGTCATTTGGTCATTACATCTATATGCTTTTAATCTTAAGGCTTAAATATAGCAAATGCTAGTAAAATAATGCAGGAAGTATTCACCAAAGTGTAAACTTTACTTCCAGCATTCTAAAAAGTTCAAATGACAACATCTCTTACCAGTCCACTCTAAAACCTAATTAAATTGAAAAAGAAAACTGAGCACAATTAATGCTTTTAGGTGAAGCATCAATGCAGCACATGTGAAAGCTACGAAAAATGCTTTGAAAATGGAATCAGAAACATGGATCTACCAATAAATGAACATTGTATTGGAAATATCTGTAAGAATCTGTTTTTCAGAGTTATAAAGGTACAGATTGCAAGGTATTTAAGAATATATAGGGTGCATATTATTTACACTGCTCAGTCTTTCCACACATCAGGTTAGTTTTGGTATGGGAAAAGTTGATGCTCTACCTGCGTACAACAATTTATTTATTTATTCTTGTCACCAGTTTCCATCTTAAAGAGCGAAGCCTGACTTTGCAACACTTTTATGGCATGGAAATACAGGAAAATAAGCAACTTATAACACAGATAATGAAGTATCTCTCCCATCTCAAGCATTTAATTTAGGTTGAAGTCCACACACTAGAACTGTGTGCCAAGGACCACTGGGATCTGCTCCCTGTGGCTTGGCATGCCTGAGGCAACCAGGAATCTGTTATGTACTACAGAGCTCTACAGCTTTCCTGCCGAGTCAGGCACAGGAGGCCCACCCAACAAAACTAGTTTGAAATAAAGCAACAGAATATGTAGGATTCCTGAAGACTGGTATATTTGAGAAGCTGACTTTGCCCTTTCTCCTCCAGGTGCTTTCTCATGCAGTTTTACACAAAGGACAAAGCAGCACAGTACCAATGTATCAAGTAAACCAGAAATGCACACAGAGCACAATACTGAATTAAACAGCTGAATCACAGGATTCTAGAAAGTGTGGGGATAACTAGGATAACTAAACTGCGGCCTACAGCGTCAGCCAAGCTTTTTTAGTTCTTACCAAAAAAAAAAATCCCAAGGAAAAAAAAACCTCACTCCACAGATACACATCTGGCTTCACATTTTGAAGGTAAAGACAATAATATTTCAAGAATATATTGCCATTTCAACTGCTGGAACAGGTAGCATATTTTTGTTTCCAAACAACAACAGCCACAAAAAAAAATACATGCATGATCTCTGCACATAGTATTATTTACTATGTGCTACATTTGACATAGCAATTCCATTTTACTTTCAGATTTCATAGAGCTTTTAACACCAAGGTAACACCAAGGAACACCAAAGAAAGGCTTTAGGTGCACACTGGAACAAAGGTATCAAAGCTAAATTACAGCACCAAAGAATTCCTTAATGCTTCACAGTTATTATCCCTGTATTTCATTAAATTTTCAACCCCAAATTTGTATAGGAGACAATACCAGAACAGAAATGCACACTATACTCAACTAGAATTTTAGCATCTGGGACACTGTAAAAATGGACACAGAATGAAATGGATAATGCAAGAGATTTCCCAGCTCACTGCAGAAGATATTAAATACATAGTCCTAGAAATACTTACCTTTTCGTATGAGCCAATGCAATTGCATTAGGCATTAGTGAGTCAGATAAACCAACTGATTTGGTGATGTCTCCCAGGATGTTTTCAAGTACTTGCAGGTTCTTTACATCTCCTTTTTCTGCCAGGGCCTGAATGAGAGCAGTAACTGCTGGTCTAGTAGGCAACACACCACTGTCAAGCACTCCTTTTAGAACAGCCAAGGCATCTAACAATCATAAAGAAATAAGGGAAGCAGAAATCAGAAAGTTCAAAAAGCACCATGCTGCTGGTATCTTTAATCCTACCCATTTAAAATATGTAGACAAAAAAAAAAATTCTTTAAGCCCTGCAATCACTAGAGTGAATTCTAACTTGAAAATATATATACACAAATAAAAACTTTCAACAATAATTTACATTGAAAGGCTGTAATATCTCATAATAAGAAGTATTAAGCTACTTTCAACATTGAAATAATGTTTGTAACCAGCTCAAGGAAAACAGGTGTGCCATAAATATCCTCTCTTAAGATTTTGAAGACCTGACTCTTTTCTTCTCCAAACCACAATCAATTTCCTTTACTAAAAACCAAAAACGTTGTATATTTAAGAATAAATATAGCCTAAAAATGTATTCATTACAGAAACTGCTGAATTATAATACTGAGATTTCTCTTTTTAAGTGTGCATGAAAGCTTTGTTTCCCAAAATTTAATTTTTAAATAGAACTATGGAAGACTAATACAAGTCTCCTTGCAAGAACAAAAACTGAGAACTCAACCTCAGAAACTCCTAAGATTACAGCAATTACATATGTTAAAAACACACAAGGTCAATCTCCTGTCCGTCTGCCACAAATTCCCCAAACCCACAGCTGATGAAGTCACCCTCGTTTCTCCAAGCAGAATTCTTGTCAATGTACGTTACCCATGAGCAAACACACACAGAAAGACATGCCCCTCTGGTAAAAATCTCTTAGTCCTTACGAGCATAGGCAGGATTAATCACAGATGATAATTATAATACCACGGGATAACACTTCTAGCATAATATACACCCACATGAACTCCACAGCATTGCCATTCCAATTCAATATGCAGGTAATGCAGAAACCAAGCGTTACCCTTTACATAAGAGGAAGCAAAAAACATCCTCTATGCTTAGCCTTCCTTCACAGGAAGATTTTTTCTGCCCCACATTCTTTTTAGGGAAAAAAGGAGCAATACATGGCGGGGGCAAGATTCACAACATTTAAAAAGCAATCTCAGAACACATGCCAAGTTCAAATTCTCTCCTAACTAGGTGTGGGTCTCCCTCCAGCACAGAGTACAACCAGCCTTCTCAAGAACAAGGACAGAGAAAGATTTGAAAGCTGCATATGTGCAGAACTACTGCAAGAAGTTAGGTACTAGTAGCATAGTGGGTAATTCTGCAGGTAACTATATGCTTGTGAAAATCAACCATGCATCTTTCAAAGTGCTATCCTGTAATCTTTGCAAATTTCCTACCTCAAGTTCTGATTCTGTTTAAACAACCTGGTTTTTACCAAGTTCTTGCTAGAAGATATCAGAGCTACTGCACTTAGGGGCCTCCATAAAACTTTTTAACTGTACCACATTACACAGCAAAGAATGTTGATGAACTAAATGAGGTATGCAAGTGGTAAAGTAAGCAGGTTTTACACAAGTGAAAGCCATCACAGGATGTAGGTCAAATGGAGCTCAGCAACAAAAGACTACAAAAACACCATGCCCAAAGATGTTTTGGGTAATCTATGAGCCTTAGAAAATCACCAGTATGGCTGAAATACTTAGTAGCCTGCATTTTCAAGGCTTCACTTAGACAATGACAAGCAGTATCTCTCAAATTAAAATAGAAACAAGGATTAAGTGTGACTATTCAATAAAACTGTCAGATAAAGTTTTTTCGATGCACAAGATAAAAGAAAATATAATTTTGCAAAGTAATGTTATTCCACAGACTTGAGAAATTTGCATTGTGCAATAAGTAAGATTTTTAGAGTACAGCAAAGAAGAGAGTTAATGTGACAGAGAACTAAGTATGCTGGCTACAAAAACCCCATATAGTCAGTGCAATAGACTGGCAGGATATAGAAACCTCACTGATGTTCTGAAGAAGGGAAGAATTTTGGTGTGCAACATTCAGGAAGAACTGGTCAAATTCATGGCATATTAGAGAAGAAAACAGAAGATTTATTAGAATAAAATCAGACAGGAAAGTCAGGTGAAGGCCTTGAAAGCTGCAAAAAAAGATCTGCAAAGAGCAAAAGGAGCAATGGCATTCATCACAAATACTTCAGTGGATGACACCTGCCAATGACATGAAACTGGAGGCTGAATGAGGAAGAAGACTGGTTTATCAGCCACAGGAAACAAAGAGTACAAGTGAGAAGATGTGTCTAAATGCTCATCTTGACTATTTTAACGTAGCTGATGTTACATGGGTATGGGTTATTAGCACAGCTATGCATGATGGAATGAAATTAAATGTAATGATGGCACAATCAAAAATGGATTTTTTGGTAGGCCTTATAAACTCAACTCAAATAATACACTAAATTTGTACATAGTTGCTTTAATGCCTAAAGGTACTGACAAAAATATGTACCAGCACTGTACTTCGACTTGCATGGAGATAAAAGACATTGGCCTGCATGTACAAATCCCTGCATGCAGAGTTTTCCTCTCTCACAAGAGTTCTACAGCCCAACTAAATAAGCAGGACATAACACTGTGGAGCTGATCTCTATGCTGCAAAGTAGCCAATGCTGAGAACTAAAATGTTCTAAATGGTAAACTTTATGCACTATCTTGTTGGGTACCCTTAGGTACTTTTCAGCCACCATTTTCTTCACTATCATCATTGTTACATTAAAAAGAAAACCAGAGTATTTTGTTACTGTTGGTATTGAGAACTATTAAAAAGTATTTGATTAAGTTTTTAAATCAATATTATAATCATTTAGTTCACAATCATGCACATTTAACAGTCAATTTAACTCATCTGGTATCTCACACAACCAACACAATATGCAAGAAACAACTGCTGGGAATTGTTTCAGATGCTCTAAAGTATGTTAATTTCCAAAGCAAAATGACTTGTGCTGTGAATTTTAACGCACTTGAAAGCCTGTACTTTCTCTCGTTCTGGAGCACAAATTTTGCATGTCTGAAGAGCTGTGATTCATCTTAAGAAAACCCATCTTGTGTTAAATGGAATGGAAACTGGACTAAGTGGTCAAATGACAAGTACATTCATATTCAAGCTGTATTATAAATGCATGTACAGTAATTTACGTCTCTCAGCTACCACAAAAGGCTCTTGATAAGCAGGTAATTTGCTAAATGGACTCCTTTATCCAAGTATTCGAAGGGCGTTACAAGAAAAATCTGCAGAGGCATTAATGTGACGTAAAGGTCAAGCATTGTGACATACCTTTCAAATAATCCCGCCTAACTTGCGATATGATGAGGAGGCTGCTGGCAGCACTGTTCAGTGTGAAGCCCTTGATGTGGGTCTCAGCACTAAAAGAAGCAGACATTTAGAAAGGAATTACTGACATGCTTCTGATACGATAATAAATGGTTGAGCACCAAGGTGAAATTATAAAAACTACTGTTCGTATGTTAAAAATATTGCTGCAAAATATCGACCTGGAGACAGCTTTTGTGTTATCCTGTCAATGGTTATAGAAGGATAATTTTTTTTTGCATTCTGACAGATGACAAAGTTGGAAGTGAGCAACAAAAGAAACAAAGTACAAGATTTTTTTTAAACAATCGGTTCAGATTCTTGAATGCTGACATATTAGATGACTAAAATAACTGCATGCCCTGCATTGTTCTGTTGTATCCTAAGCTGGATACTTTTTCTTCTTTTTTCAATAGTCACCATAATTATAAAATATAAAACTATTCTTTCAGCAATAAAAATGAAACATTTATTTTCAGCACTGTATATTTTAAACATAAACTAAAGCATATTATGAACTAACACCATATCATTTGTTTGATTAATTTTCAAATTTCTGTCATCTAGATGTATACAGGTTTTAAAGCGAACATCCTACACTTGCTGCCTTAGCCACATTAAAATTTTATTTCGCTTATCAATTCCTCGTCTCCTGTAATACAAAACTTCATGTAAGTACAGCAAAGACAGCCTTTACTTTAGTAACCCTGCTAAAGCTTTTCTAACACTCTGGAAATTAGTCAAGAGAGACTAACCGGCAATCACATTGGCCTTATACTACAGAATGTTCCTGCTCCTAAATGACATAGAGTCAAGCCCCATTTTTAATATATAAGGATAACTTTACAAATGTTCATTTCTAGATTACAAAATCTCTACAGAGCAAAGGGGGGCATTACCATTTACCATATCAGCAATCAAGATAAACCTCACTGATCATCTTGTGGCAAACAACTGAGCAGCCTACCTACTTGAACTTAGGGGCTGAGCGGATTGGGAGGTAAGCAGGGTCATTGCTAAATTGTTCTCCTCAATCCCAAGAAAATCCTTCACATTGCACACAATATGACTATCCTCTCAGTCACTTTCAGCCTCCCCGGCTCACAAATGCAGTCACTGGACTCAGGATTTTCTTCCTCTCCCAACCAATCCCCTTAATCCCTGCCTAAGCACCCACTGCTCAGTTCTGCCTTTTTTTTCCCCTTTGTCCCATCTGTCAAAGCCCTTAAGTCAACAATTCATGCATGAGACTGTAAATTACATATAACAAAGGATTTACTTTCTCCAATCTTCCAATCTTCAGTGTGATTAAATAGATGTTAGCTACTATTACAGAACTAATCCATCATTCCAATACTCCTAAATTTCTATTTAAAACTTCTTGGACTAAATGCAGTAAATATCCCTCTAAACAGTTGTAGAATGTGAAAGCAACTACACTTGGGTTGACCAACAGATCAGTAATGTTTTGGGATGTCTGGTGTTTGCTTCTTTCAAAGGCAGGGTAGGAGTGCTATTTACTTCTCCCACATCACTTTCTCATGGAAGTTTTTCAGTTCAGGTTGAAGTTATTGGGTGTTTTTAAATTATAAAAAAAGTAGTTATTTTGTTGCCTGAGCTAATGTGCACAGTAAGACTATCTACATATTATTTACCTTTCAAATTTGGCTTCAAACAGTAAAATGAGTAATATGTATCTAAATGAAGGTAGCTTTCCTGTATTTTATGAAAATATTAGGAGCTGCACAAGTTCCAGGCCACCACACATTTAGGCTTTGTAGGAGATAATCTTTTTAGTACGAGGCTGGAAAAATTCTGAAGCATCCAGAAAAGCTTTTAAAAATGCTTGATATAAGCATTATTTTGTTACTAGGAAAAAAGCCACACAGATATGCAATGAACACGACCAATATGAAGCATTTTCTGTCTTGATGCAACAGTAAGCTGTCAGAAGCTTCTCAGATTGTCATTATTTGGCATTTCTATGCTACGAGATGGAGTAGGAGAGTTGTGAAAAGCACAAGGCTTATGATCATCGTTGGCTTTGACCAGTAACCAAGAAGAAAACATTTTATAAAATCCTATTACTTTACTCCTAAACATCTCAAACTTTAAAGGCTTAACACATCTCCGATCTTTTCAGCATTTCAAATTATTTTTTCCCTGAATTTTGAATTTACATACTACAACACTTATCTAAAGTGACAATTCTGAATCCTTGAAATACTAGGAACAAACCACCACTTCTTTCTTCTCTTCCAATCTGCAAATTATTGCTGGTATTATACACTACTTTGTGCATCTTCCTTACAAGTGTGTTTGAGCTGTAGAGCAGGGAAGCAGTGGATCCATGTACAAATCGTCAGTATTGAAACACTGTGTTTCAAGCTTCTTTCCTGAAGAACCTTCCAATACATCTTTAGATAATTGAGTATTTTCTCTGAAACAAACTACCTAAATTTTATCAACGTTCCTTGTATTCCCTGAAACATCTCCCCTCCATCTTCTACTTGCAAAGATTTATCAGTTATTTGCATTACAGGGAGATCAATTTGATAAACTGATTTAGTTTTCCCTTAATATAAGCCATATATCCTGCAGGTACAAACATTACTTATCATAAAGCCCAGTTGCTGAGAGCTATTTGAAAAACGAGTATTTGTTCTTCTGAAAGCAGAACTCCAACACTTTTTCAATGCAAGACATTTCTCCAGTCCAAACACTTCTAAAGGAAACAGTAAAATAAATCAATCTCATCTTACACTAGACTGTTCCTAGACATCAGAAACTAAGTTGGCTCTAAAATGTGTTAGGTTTTTACAGTACTCTATGAATTAGGTAATTCACCTACAAGCACTTTCAAATCCACTGTATTCATTCAGTGAGCACACCTGATGACAACTACCAGTCTTGTTTTAGTTGACTACATTGAAAGACTTAAAACCCTTAAACTTAACTTCTTGTTCTTCTGAAATCTACATTGACAAGTCACAACACTTTAAAGCCTATAACCTGACCAGAACACGTTGCAGGCAATAATGAAAGCAAGTGCCATATCATACAACTCACTAAAGGTTAATTTGATTCCTTTCCTTCTAATAATTCATGACAGCAGGTTGGATTTATTTCAGAAGTGTAAGAGTTGGATCTAAGGTTTATGGTCATCTCTAGCCATTGGCATCACAGTCAAACATACCATTTTGCATTTGGCAGGCAGCCAGCTGCCAGGGAGCGTGGGCAGGGTAATACAGCAGCAGGGACAGGCATTCAGGGGAAGGCTCACAGGCAGCTAAGTGAAGGAATCTTGTCTGTTTGGATATTGCTCTAAAGAGGAAAAGGCAGACTGCCAGAAGAGTGGACTTTCAACTCTGATGCCAAGTACATTTGTTCAGATTGTTATTTGAAATGAGTTATTAGCAATACACATTGTCACTCTAGTACCTTTTTAAAAATGTGGCATATCACCCTATGAAACACTGGTGTACTTCTTACCACAGCTCCCAATCACTAGTCATGACCTGTTTTCACATAAAAAGATAAGGACTCACCTGAAAATGATCCAGAAATTATTTAACCCCTCTCTCAGAGCCAATAAAAGTCCCCCAAACAAAGAAAAGCCTTACATGCGTTTCACGTCAAGGGCTTCATCAAGACAATTCTGTGTTAACAATGCTTTTATAAGGATCTCACAGGAACGATAATGAGACTCATCCTTCTTCTGCATTCTCCTAAAAATATTGTAGGCCTCTAAAAAAGAGCAAGAAAGCCAAAAGGAAATGTCAAACTGCAAGAACATTGATCACAGAAAGATGTCACCTATTCACTGAAAAAGGTCTGTCCTAAATCTATGTAGCCTTTTGCTTACATCTTTAAGCCCAGAGCTGCGGATCACAGCTTGCTAAAAACTGCCTGTATACAAATAATCAACACACACTTCTACAGGAGAAAAAGTTTGCTACTGCTCTTCCTTTATATGTGGCTGTTGCTTCAATAGCTGGTTAGAAGGGGAAGACTCAGGATTTTTAAAGCAACACCTAATTCTGGGGTATACAGTTACAGTGTCTGGTGCATGATCACAACAGCATTTAACAAATAATATAGGAGGCGATTCCAATATGGGGAGATCAAATTATTTGGCTACAACAAGATTTATACAGAACATACAATTTACAAATATACAGATATTTAGCAAGTAAACTACACTGCATTTGTTTGACTGATTAACAGTTTTATTTCATGCATTCACAATAACTGTCAGTGTATGAAAAGATGTTACCAAAAAGGGGGAAAAATGATAAGCACAGTTTTCAGTCATTTATTTTTCTGAAACAAGATTATGCAGCTATAAACATGCAGCTAGGACTGCCATCCATGCTGTAACATATGTTAGAAAGCTGTGTTAAGAACCACAAATGATCTTTTACATCTAAACAGTGATTGCACATTTCTTTTAATGACTCATTAAATAATCCCTTTGCTAGTTCAAATCACAGCCACAGTAATCTTTAAAACTTATCAGAAATAGTTGGACTATCACCACAAATTTCACAGCTAAGCATTAAGCTTTTTTCTTTTACTTTGAAAGTAAAGATGAAGATAACTCATTTGAATCTTAATGTCATAAGAAGCATTACACCAATTGCACTTAGTACAGTGTGTTAAGGAATTTTAATCAAAACTGTTGATATGCCTTTCAGTTTGCATCTTAAACTTCTTCAACCAAAAGGTATACACAAAAACCCCCTGAAACGTAGGCACAGAAATGGCTACGCATAAAATTTATTATTTACATCACACAGACCCCTATATCAAGTTAATAAATAGAATTACCACAGCCATTCATAATCTACTTTGTATGCTTGGAAGTTTGTTATATATATATATGAACAGAGACAAAGGGTCTTAGTAAAAATTAAATTAACTTCTGTGCATTTCAGTTTCATGCATACAAGAGAGTCTGACATTACAAGAGTGACTGCACTGTCAACCAAAAGAGCAATGAAACAACAATAGGACCACATAAGAAAGGTCCTGAAATCCTCCACCACTTTTACTTAGAGGTCTGAAGTTAGTTTGGCCTGCAGCAATGTGATGAACTCTCTTGCCTGCTCAGATGCTGATCACCAGCATTCAGTGTTCAAGTTTATATTCAGTGAGAAGACATTTTTCTTTCCACCGCTCTGAAATCTGATGTACTAGCAACCACATTCAACAAGAACAATAGCCCTCTGACCCTTCTAGTATAACCTGCTAGAAATGCAACTAATGACTTATAAAAATGTAGCTGACTAGTAATAGGTTTTTCTGCTCATAAATGTCTGTTTGAATTCTATTTTTTCTAAATCCAAAAATTCCTTATGTTTAGAGACTCCTACAAAAGCTCTGCTGTCTTCAGACTGAACTAAGATTTCACCCTGTGTTTAAATATTACTTTCATCAGCTGGGTACAGAAATGGACCTGGCTACTAGTCAGGCATATGTTACCATCAATTATCACAGTCCATAACATATAAGATCTCCTTCTACAAGGAAATAGATTTAATTTTTTTTTTTTTTTTGTAATAACTACTTCAATGAAGAAATAAAAATATTTCTATAAATTTTCTTATGTATGTCAGTCCTATGATCATCCTACTCAGATTTTTTTCTTAACTTCATTTTGCATCTCTGCAAAAAGCATGCTTGAAGCATACCTAGATCAATGTTGAATTGAGACATACCCCTGATCAGGTATTACCAGCTTATTACTTCTTCAGATGGCATCTAAAACTATTAAAATATATTAGCATTCAAAAGAGAAATTTCTTGGTTTCAAAATCATATTGTGTTATACCAGCTATTGCAAGTAGAAAGATTTGTTAGAAAAGTGACAACTTGCCAAGAAAGCCTCAGTTCTCAAGACAGTCAAATCTGTTTCAGCAATTGTGACTGTTTGGGATATGTGTTACATGATCCCCTAGAGTCTAGTTCTCACACTGAGGAATCAAGACAAAGATGAAAATATGACTTTGCATAAATCAAGCACTTTGGAGAACAGATTATCAAAACGTGTCAGACTTGGAAAGTTCATTGAATAGTTACATAACTAGATTGAGTTAATCTTTTTCCCATCAAAAAGCTGCCCCATTACATTCACACCAAAATTACATGATACTGTTATATAAAAAGAAGTAACTACTTAGTTTTTTTAGGGTTTTTTTAAGGCCAAGAGAACAGTTTTCCAAGAAGACAAATTGTTTTACAGCATAGTTGGGACATTTTTTCCCCTTCATTCCCATTAGCTCTAGACCACCTTCTCTCAAATATTGCACCTTTAAATAAAAGAATATGCAGAAGTGATTTATTGCTACGTTCAACATCTGAAGTCATCACACAAGTGTTATTTTATATTTTTGTCTTAAACTGATCTCCCTGAGAAATCTAAGGCAATTATTTAGTTTCTTCCTGCTCTTCACTTGATCATTTATGATTTAATTATGATACCAAAGGCACAGGGCACTTTCCTAGTGAAAATGTCATGAAGTACATTCCCTTGATTTCATCTGATTTTCAATGAAAACATTTCTTCATTTCTCATCTTCTTACCCAACAGTTACCAGCATGAAGAATTTCCTGAAAACAGGATGTATGCCATAATACACATTCTTAATTTCAAACACGTAACACGGTAATGCACTCCCAGTATGCAGAATGTCCAGACTCAACTTTGGACTCCTAATCTAAATAAACTGAATATTTAGGCTGAGTAACTCTAGATGGTGATTTCACTAACAATGTAAGTTAAATGTCTGAATGACTGATACATTCTTTTTTTTTAAAAACTCAGAGCTTAAAAATCTGTGTCCAACCCATAAAATATACTGATTACACTTAGAGAAGAAAATTACTAGGTGTCTTGCATTTATAAATCTTTCTCATTCAGCAAAATTAATTTTTAAACCTACTGAATTCTATTTTCTATACTGCTTTCAAGTGAGGTACCTAGTTATTTACTACAGTACAAATGAAGAAAATATCTATTTCCAGAATATTGAAATGCTCTGCACCCTGGAAAACACTAGAAATTAACTAACTGGGACCAAGGCTCTTCTTAGTGGTGCAGAGCAATAGGGCAAGAGGCAATGGGCAGAAACTGATGCACAGGAGATTCCACCTAAGCATGATTTGTGCTGGTGACTGAACACTGGAAGAGATTGCCCAGAGAGGTTGTGGAGTCTCATCACTAAAGATATTCAAGGATCCTGTTCCATGTGCTCAAGGATGAGACTGCCTGAGCAAAAATGCTGGACCAGATGATCCACCCTTCCAAGCTGACACATTCCGGGATTCTGTGATTTCCTCCCCACTAGTAAAGCTGTTTCTTCTTCTGTCACCCTGCTTTGGGATGAGATGGATAGGAATGGATTTCCAATGATTAATCACAGACTAAATCAAAGGAATGGCACTGAAATACACTCTGCTCTTCCATATACGAAAGCAAACGTCCATGCAGAAATTAATTCTGTTTTTAGCAGAGACTGGGAAGTTTGCACAGAAGAGTTCTGCAGTTAATTGAAACCTTAAAATTAACATGGCAGGGGAAAAACCCACAGCGGACTCCAGTTTACCTTTTGCTTCATTTTTCTTGCAAAGCATCTGTATTTTCTGTTCTTCCCCAGAAGTAGCACTTCTATTTTCAGGCCTATCCTTTAAAAGAAACAAACATTTAAATTACTGCAATGATATCTGTTAATGTTTTTTTAATAAGAACAAATATATTCGTAAGTGTTGTTAACTAGGAAAGTTAAACTCCACTTACCTTGGGTACCTCAAATGGAACAACCTGACCGTTTTTCTCAAATATATTGGCAAGTAAATTTAGTGTCTTCTCACGAGGAACAATATTTTCTTCTTGAATTTTAGTCCAAATACCTTCAGCCTTTCCCCAGTCCTTGTTGCTCTCTGAAACAAGATTTAAAACTTCAGATAAAAGCACATTTAGAATATACATCCGTATCTAAGGTGAATCAAAATGATGTCTTTGAAAAATAATTCATCAATTAATCAGGTACTTCTGCTTCATACAATCATGAATTTGAAGTTTTAAACTATTTTAATACATAGAGAATACCAGGAAAAAACCCCAAGGATTATAGGAATTTTCAGATAAATGAGAAATCAGCTCAAAAGCAGTGCAGAAGTGATCATCCCAGTTCATCAGTTCTATTGTTCTAGACTGTTAATTGAAATTTATATATGCATCACTGTACATAACTGCAAATAAACAGAAATCTGGACTTCATGAAAGAAAACAGTTCACTCCCATTTAAATACCTACAGCATGTGCTTTTCTGTTGCCATTGCATTTTCTAGCTTTGCAGTCACCAATTGTGAAGTGTTTATGACCACCGATTTACACCCTGGTAAAAATGAGCTCTCTAAAGCAGAAATATCCTTCTCAATAAACTGCCTTGGCATTTCATTCAAATCAGGTTTTGCTCTCCTACTATACATGCAGATCTTGTAAATTCTTCACTGACTCTTCAAGAGTCAGTATCTCCTCACAAGAGCACAGCAAAGGGCGGAAGGTGACATTTGAAAGCTACGGCAATGGTGTTTTGGAGAATGATCAAATCCTGGATCAGGTTGTTCAGAAAGGCTTTTTGATCTCCACTGTTGGAGGCACCCAAACTTTCACTAAACAAGGCTTTGATGTGATCTGACCTTGGAGCTATCCCACCTCCAGGAAACAGCCTAGGCTTAGACTCCTGAGGTTTTCCCCAGTATAAATTATTCTGTGATAACCAAATGCCTTGTTTGCAACATTTTTGATTATTGCTTGAACTAGATGGTAGGTTCTTTTTTTCTATGCTTAAAATATATCTGAAGTTATGGCTTTGGTACACAATGACAGTCCTACTGTAGTTGTGCATGGGGCAGTTTTGATAGGTAATCTAAAATAGTTGAAAGCAGGATTATGCATGGTTTTTGTCTTTCATGGTGACAGAAACCCACAAATGTTTTCCACTTCTTTGAAGAGATGAAATTGGTTCTGTCTTCTGAAAGAAGACTGAGAATTTTGCATGACAGAATTTGATGAATTGTATCTTCTTAGATTCTCTTCCTAGCAGGCACACTGTCAGACTTAGTCATTGCCAGAGGTGAACAGAATGAGTGGAGAAATAGGAAGGCTCTTCCCCTGTTGAGACAAGATTGATTTTCAGGCCTACTTGATTTTTGCTGGTGAACCAGTATGTGTAAAGCCAGAATTAGGTAACGCTACAGTTTTCTCTGAAGCTTTCCAAGGCTTCAGGAAATGAAAAGCAGCAAAATTCTGATGGGGTCTCTGGTCATATTTTTTTGGGGCAAATACTCATGTCTTCACCTGCTATAGCTAAGTGCAGTAGGGAAGAGGCCTGCATCAAAAATATACATGGAGAACACCTAAAATGATTTCAAATTCAAAAGCAAGTTTTCCAGATATAGCAAACACCAGTAATGGCTCAACAATATATAGATATATGTACATACATTACTTAAGTACACAGAAATCCTTGCAATGCTCTATGTCCCAATTTACTGTTTAGTGCTCCATACACAATAGTGCTCCGTATCCAATCTTAACACAATGTATTTTTTCAGTACTTTAAAATAAATCTCCAAAAATTTTAATCCTTTATAATACAGTATAATATACTGAATAACCAAACCAACATAGACGGAAAAACACAGAAGAGAAGAATGAAAACCTCATAGATATATCCGACACTAAGTCTGTAGCACAGAAATGAAGTTTCAGTTTTCAAGACTGTCTCATGGCTGTACATGACGCAGAAGTTAGGTTGTGGCTGGTGAAAAATAAGTAAACTAAAAAAATATATGCACCTTGCAGAACTAGATCCAATTACAAGGGACCCCTGATTTCTGTTAGTTATGAAGATAATAGATGAGCAGACTTTCTTCTCTAAGCACATTGAAAGCCAAAACAGAATTAACTTTCAAATTATAACACCAGACAACAGCATGGATTGGAAAACTTTTACTACATAAGTCTATATATTACATCCATCCATACACACATACTATACTAAGTGTTCAGGTCTGCAGATGAAAAAAAAAAACAAACCCCTGACCTCTCCTCCCCCCACAAGATGCCTCAGAAATGGTAGCCAGACTAATTGTGTATCAAGATACAGCTTCTCTCCAGGGTTATGTCTCACCTCCAACCACAAAGGAAAACAGATCACAAACATGGATAAGATCTCAAGCTTACTTACCACACAGTTGGAGCAGGTGGTAGTACATCTCATCTCTATCACATTCAAACAGATTTCGAGTTGATTCTACCAACTGCTCCAAAGTTTCCATCTTCAAAAAGAAGGAAGAACACAATTATACCTCAGACAAAATATTATTTTTCTATAGATGTGTACATACGTGCTGTGTGCATTCAGCTAAAATAGTATTTCTGTTTAAGTATACACCAGCATTAAGTTCACCTCACCAGCCTGTCACATGTCCTTTCACAAACATAAAAATCAAGCGAGAAAATACTTCAAAACTATTTTATTGGAATAAAATGACAGTTCCATAGAACACATCATACAAGTCATACCTGTTTATTTAATATACACTTTTTTGCAAACCACTGCAATCTTCCAGAGTGTGCTCTCAAGCCAGGAGTCTGTAAAATATTTCCACAAGAAATACATTACTGCACATAGAACATTCTAAGGGAAAATAAACATAATACAGGTATTCATAATGAAAGTTCATAGCTGTTGTTTGTTTTTTGAAATCTAAATGCAACTCCAAGCTCACAAATAATCATGTTAAGTTGTATTTTTGAGACATAAGGATTGCAGTCATCTTATTCAAGACAGTCTCCTTTTTGGTTGTACACTGCTGAGAGAGTTCATTTAAAATACACTTTAGATGAACTGAAACGTAAAATAACTTCTATTATCACATTAATAGGGTATTATTGCTGCTACCTATAGTAATCCTTTGTATTACTCCTGGTAAAAAATTACACCAATTTTTCCAAACTGTCTTCACAATGAAATACTTGTTTTCAGCACTGCTGCAACTTAGCAGCTAGAGAGCCATGTTTCTGAAGTGCACCATCACCATTTGGTGATGCCAATATACTTACTATACAGATGTCAGGTGTAGTAACTGCAGGGCAATTCCTATTCCAGAACAGAAGGCTCAATATTTACTCTTAAAGCTAATACATTTAAGGCTTGCACTTATGTGTGTGCACATAGAGGAACTGATGTGTAATTGTCAGCATGCCACAGTTCTTTGTGTTACTGACTTTTCCAGGTTGTGAGCCTTTGCTTACTCATTCCTTTGTTGTTTCAAGCAGACTGCAGCTATATGGTAGCTACACATGCTCAAAGAAAAGGTTTCAATCCTTGAAACTCTGACTAGTGTAGAAAACCACATTGTGCCTTCCCAGCACCATATGCCATAACCAAAACAGCAGTTCTTCAACTTAAGTAAATTCTTAAATAAAGACAGGAAAAGTCAAATTTTTTGAAGAGACTTGTCACACATTCTACCTACTCATGTCCAACATATCTAAAAAAGGTTACAGCAAAATGTGTGCAAAGCATCCATCATTTTTAGCTCTTGGCCTTCCCTTCCAGAGATACTTGGATTTCCTGGCTTTATACTATCTTGTCTTAGCACAAATATAATTTAGAGAGTGTACTCTGTTTTTTATTTCAAGTGTCCAGATTCACATTAATATAGCTTAAAGTAATTCCATGGAAATGTCTGTTCACCCCTACAGAGAAACATGTGTTTTGACTCTCGAAGGCTTTTAGATTTTAATATTGTATGAAATCTCTACATTTTAAATGTGAAGTGTAACTTTAAAAATTTGAATGCCAGTTTGCACAAAAGAGGCAGTTTGAACAAAGTGCTGTGAGAAATACTAAGTTTCAGTTGCAAAACAGTAGAAACAATTACTATTGGAAATGTGAATTTACCTTTTCTTTTTTAAACACAGATAATTTCCTTCTTCCCTATTCTCCAAGTGCAGAATTACTACCCTTGCATCTTTCTGAAATAATTCAGCATACACCAGAGAACCAGCATGTAAAATTTCAGTGAAAACTTTAAAATTTTGCTAAATATATAGCAAACAGTGTTCTGCAGAGTAAATGTTGGGCCATATAATCCTACCAATTACCCAACCATTCTATGAAGTAAACATAAGGGTTTGCTAAAACAGGATACCTATCCCACAGCTCATCAACATGGAGCATCTCTGGGTGTGTAGCTGTACTGTCAGAATAGGCTAGCCCAGAAGGTTACAGAAAAATTGTGTCTTCCCACATATTCAAAGTGGTATATATAAACACAGCTTTCCAGGTACGTGCTTTTTTTCCAATTAGTTGTTCGTTTGGGTTTTTTCCTCTCCTCACAGTTACTTATAGGTACCTGTTCAGTGCTTTTTTTAAAATCTACCAAGCAGTTTCACATAAAATATGCCAAAAACTAAGTCAAGAATTAACATCTTACACAACAGGCTCTTGAAAATGAAAAAGAAAGAACTATGTTGCTTGCATTTGCAGCTAATCCTCTTTAGAACATGGTAAAATTCAAATGCTGAATTCACTTACAACTTCCAATATCACTGCTGATCCGAATGCCAATGAACTCAACAGCTCGAAAGCTACAAACTTTTTATAGTAAATCCTTTCCTGTTCAGAAATGATTGATGTGTCTGTCACTACAAGGACAGCTGAGTTATACAACAGATATCCTTGTATTTCATTTTGAAATTGAGAAGTGTTTTCACATACTGCAGGTCTCAATCATCAAAAGAACATCTAGGTCAGATTAACTAAATCTCCAGGGCTTGCCTGATAGTCCATATTTGTAGCTTATCCTTTACAATCTTAGGGAATTTTAAACACTGCATTTAGCAGCAGGCAGTGTTTCTACAATACAGCAGACTAAAAAAAAGAATAACAGAAAGCAAGGAATAAAGAAAAATTAAGTAAAAAACTATAATTACTCTTCCAAATTCCCATTTACAATTTTGATCATGCTTGTTTCAATGGACTAAGTAATAAAAAAAACCTATATCGAGTCTTAGTGGTTTATTTGTTTTGTTGGGGATTTTTTTGTTTCAGAGACTCATGCAATTCATCCAGCATATAAACCAAACACAGATTTCTCTTCTACATTCTTTTGAAATATAAGACAGTTGTACTGTACCAAATCAAATCTTGTTATCCTCTCTGTAACAGTAACTACAGAAGAACATAAAATGTCAGAAAACACAGCAATACTTCCCCTTTAGTGCTCTTCCACTCTTCAACTACCTGAAGTTCAGTGGATCACACTGGTTCTAGTAAGTTATTTCTCTTCCATGAGTTCATCTAGTTGCCCCTAAAGCCCCTTAAGATTTATCACATTCAGAAGATCTTTTGGCAATGGGTTGCCTCCACCACCTTCTGCAGAGAACAACCAAAGTACTACCACTTTTAATTATTTTCAGCATAACTTCTACTAGCTTGAATTTTGTATTAGAAAACAATATACAATTGCTTTTTGTTTATTATCTTAATTTCATACTAGCCTAATGATCAGTATATACAATAATTCTCTGATTCTTCTCTAGGCTAAGCAGAATTCAGCGACTTCATCGTATCTCCTATAGAAATCAGTCCAGAGTTTTGATCAAAACTTACACGTGATGTGATTCTTGGGGGGACCTACACAGGGCCAGGAGTGGCACTCAATGATGCTGATGGGCCCCTTCCAACTCAGCATATTCTGTGATTCTATATCAATTACATTTATTCTACACTTATACCCACACCAATTTACTCACTGATTCTACACCTTCACACACAATAAGGAACACTAACCAGAAAGGGATAAATATGCTGCATCTCTGGAATAACTCTTGTCAAACAGCACTCAAAAATCATGCAACAGTCCTAACACACTGAAAGCATTTGATTTGTTCTCCTCCTTCTGAGAACCAGTCACTTCAGGTGATTGAAGGGGTCTAATCAGCAGATTTTCTGTACTAACAGTTTTATTTGAGCTAATTTCTACCTATTACGGCTGTAAGACAACAGATTGTCTGGAAAAATACTGACCTGTCAGAGAGGAATCTATTAGATGTTTTTACAGATTTTAAAATAATGATAGAAATACTCAAATTCTGTTTACATTAGTATTCTGTAACTGCTACAGCCAACAGAGCCATACTGGTTTTTTACCTTCAAAAAAGCTTTTCTAACAAAAAAGTTTAAAAAATTAAAGGCATATGAAAATATTTACTTACTCCTCTCCTACTTGCCTAAACCAAACCTTTTCTTTTTAAACATAAAACTTACAGAGAAAAACCACAAAAGACAACATACAGACCAGAAGCCGAGCCCTATTCAAAAAGATGACTTTCAGCAAACTAAGAGTTGAGAACTGCCCCAAAATACTGCCACTTTTGCTGGCTTAGGTTGCGTAACTGTTTAAAAACCAGCAGCAGCATTTTTCATTTGGCATATATGTGACATGAGATGGAGAGCTTTTGTTTTAACCTTGCAACACTGCACGTTCACAAATGACTACTGCGCCTGTTTGGCAAAATAATTCTTACATATAGCAGTCACTCTAGCCTTTCATAACTGCACTGTGAATAACACATCAATTCTAACGATTCAAGTTTAACCCCAACCACCTTACCTAGTTTACATTTACTTCAAAATTTCTGCATTTTGTTTGCAAAAAGTTAAATCTTTTCCTAGGGAAACAGTTCTACTATAATTGCTAATCAAACATATTGGAAAGAAACAGCCAAATTTTATAAAATCCACCCATGTTGCACTTCCCATTGGTATTCTTTGGAAGAATAGATCCATTCATTCCTCTCTTTGCAGATCAAAAAGCCAGTAATAGTAAGAGACAGCTAATGCTGCTAAAGGAAGAAGAACATTTCATGAAGAGTTACATCAGCAGCAATAACAGACTTATGCTACCAGTACCAGAACCAGTTACTGAGATTTAGATGCCAAAGCAATGTCTTGCAGGAAAATGCATTACTTCTCCAAGCAGACAGGCTTGGGCAGACAGCTATAAGAACTGATGTGTGTCATTCCTAACAGATCTCTCCAACATAAGCACCACAGAAAACAGAACATTTGATGGGAAGTTCTTAATTTAAAGGTAGATTTTTCCCTGATTCCACAAAAATGTCTATGAACATCTCATGAATTCCATACAGCTTTAATGAATTTTTGCATGGCAGGTTATTCGAACAAAGCTGTTTACAACATAAACATTGGATGTTTTCCTTGAATCTTTCCCTAAGTTAAAACTTGTAGCACAAGTCCTCACTTCTACTAAGCAGCAGGTGCACTTCTTAATCAGAAAGTTAGAAGAACATATATAGAATTTCTGTACCTTCTGTAGCCATCCTAGTTTAGTTACTGAATGAGATAGTTAAAACTATTTTACACTATTATTTTTTCTTCTCCTGCTAAACACTCATTTACTTTAAGATAACAATGCATTAGTTTTTTAAAAATACCAATTAACATATTTACATTATTTTTAAAAATAATCTTATATCTTCAGTTCATATGTATGCAGGTATACCACTTTTCTGTATCTCCCATTATAGTCATCATAGCAAGCCTAAGTGAAGTATCATTGTTGAATATACAGGGAAAAAAACCCCTATTTTTATTATTGGCTCTGAACTTTTATGCAATAGTCCAGAAGCTCACAAAATATCCAGCTTTAGAAACTGAGTGACCTAAAAATAATCTGTGCATCAAAAAGCATCTTTCTTGTTGCAATCTTATCAACTGTCCAATAAAACATATTGGTGCTCTCCTAGCTCAGCTTTTATTTAAGTCATTGTACTACCAGCAAGACATTACAGCTATGCCTGTTTATGGCTGGCAATGGAAGCAATACTTTTTCTACATGTTAATTTTCCACTTTGAAAGAAGTTTAGATCTCAATGATTTCAAAAATGATTTCTTTGGTGATGGCACAGAAAGATACCCTCACTCACTTTACTCTTTCTAAACAAAAGACGACCTTGCAAACTCTCTAAAAAAATAACTAATTTCTTTTCTTCTTTATGAGCAATTTTGTCCAGAAATAAATATGACTAAACAAAATACAACTCCTGTACAATACAGAATTCTTAAAAAGAAACTCATCTAAAATATGTGGACTCTCATTCAACTTTTTGGGCAAGGGATAACTGTATGTAAGCTTGAAAATAATTATATCTGTACCTTCAATATATCTACTTTTCATGTTTGACAATGAGGGCAGGTACTCTAGTGCAGTACTGGAATATCAAAACTTACAAGCTGCTCCACTGCAAGTCATGCCTTCAAAGCCTACTCAGCCAAAGTGTATTTGATATTTCATTTGCAGTACCAGATATTTAATAAAAGACAAACGGACACTTGTCTACACATCTATCCTCACTAACTATTCTCCTGAGACTGATAAGAATTCAAGCTAATGCTCTCCTTTCTGCCTATTCTACAACCACACAAGGTAGCAACCAGTCGACTTCTACTTGTAAAAAGCAGCAGTAGCTCACAGTAAGAAAATACAAAGCTTACAGTCTCCACTGGGAAAGTCTGTATTGTTGGTTTGTGGCTTTTTTCTTCCAAATACATATGTATTTGCTTCAAAGCTTCTGTCAGTTTCACAGTTCACTGACTTTACCAATGCAAGTATCTGTTGAGTAAATACTCATGATTTTACTTATTTCACTTGAAAGAGGAATATACACTGCTTTATATTAGGCAAACATTGAGAAGAATGTCAGGCAACTTCATTATTTTCCAAAAAATACTAAAATAAAAGTAGAATAGAGTTCTACAAGACATTCCTCAAGACAACTGAAACTGATGTACATTTAAACTTTTAACTTTAAACTGATGTACATTTAAACATTTTTATAATGTAGAATATTTCTACATTATTATATATATTACATTATTATAAATATTCTACATTTTACAATATAGAATATTATATTCAATATTCTACTATTGAAATATTCTACATTTACCAGTAAGTTTTCCAAGATAAATTATGTGGTGAAATATTACAAAAAAAATTAGCAGACATTCCCAATAATAACCACATATATGACACAAAAACTCTGCTTAAAACAAAGTCCCCAGCAAGAAGTCCTCTATTCTAGACTCAGAGCAAAGATTTGCTCTTGGCCTTGTAATGTGGTTTTACAGTGTACGATGAATGAAAAAAAAGTATTATAAACTTCTTCCTTCTAACACAAAGTCCCTGGAGCTAAGAAAAGATGCGCAGATCTTGCCATAATCCCACATTCTGAACACATTACCGTCTTCCTTTTGGGAAGGAATTTTTTCAGTAGTCATCTCCTTTACCAAATTTACTTATTTGAAATATATCCCTTCCCTGTAAGAAAGGAATACTTAAGAACTTCTAAATAATGTGCACTGAATTAGTAAGCACCCCTTTTTAAATTAACCTACATACATTGATGCATGGAAACAAAATCCAAGTTCACTAATAACTTACTGCATCAGAGTCCATTTTCAGAAGCAGAAGTAATGATTTTATTGGACTAATAGGACTCAATAGCAATAATTAGAAAAATTAATCTTTTCTTGTAATTATAGGGCTTGCACGCTTAAAAGCACTTTCCCCTCCATCTCAGTTGTATACAGTTACTCTAATAAAAGCTATTACACCCCCTACAAACTATTCCTAAATCTCAGATCACCATTATCTAATACAACCCTGTTCACAAACATTTAAATTTTGTTTTAATCACCTCCACTCTTTTCTCAACAGGACCAAAATTAAGTCTTTGTAAATAAATTCAGACACTAGATATAACCATCACTAAATTACAGATAACTGATGCATCCCCCTCACTCCCCCAACCCTGCTGTCACAAATCAAGAAAGCATCTTCTCCTGGTAGTTCATCTCCAGCATAAAATCAGCAGGACGCGATTTTAGGATGCAGACTCTTAAAAAAAACAATCTGGATGAAAGAAGGTTGTAATCTCTCAATATCATGTAGAAATATTCTCATTGTTTTTATGGCAGATTAAATCCAATGGCAACTGGTATCTTGAGGTCTGCTGACAATGAATGCTATAATTCTTTGCTTAAATCAATTTACCTCTTAAATTAACTTGACATCTGTTGATAGATATATTCCTGTACACTGAACTCACTCAAACCAGTTCTTTATTCAGGTCCCAGATTGCAGCAGCAAAAGCCTTTTCTTACATTTCTTCACAATGGAAAACATTTCATTAAGCTATTTCACAAACATTTGTTCCTCAATCCTTCACACTAATGTCTCCAGATATATGGGACATGGTATGATAAATTTAATTATTAAATATAAACAACATATGTAGTATGAGAGTAGATGAAGATAGTGTCCCACTTGACTAAAATTTAGTTAAAAGAATTCTGAAGCCATGCAGTGTCCATGGCCATTTTCAAGGAAGGCTCCTCTAGTGGAAACAAGATACACAGGCTGAACTTCTACCGAAAAGCTCTGCCACACAGTTCTGAGATGTTTCCCTGTATTCCAATTTTCTTTGCCTTCATTTCCAGCAAAACCTAAACCAAAGCAGGAATGAGAGCGTTTACTCTTTCATTGAAGGAGCAAATGAACAGCTGTTATTTTAACAGCCCACGTGATTTGATCTAGAAAGATGTCAAGAATCATCCGTCAAACAACACGAAGACAGTGGAACACTGCTACCAACTCCTACTTCCTATCAGAGGAATCCGTAAGCTCCCAATGAAAAATGCAAGTGACCTGATACATTTCTGAACAGGGTGCTTGTTTTGGTTTATTCAGGTAAGTATTTTGCTGTGCAATGAAACTTCATTTAAGGTGCAATGATTTTATTGATACAGTGCAGAAATGGTTTAACATCAGTTTAATACCTTGCCTACTCAGTCACAGGAATGAAGTGTCCACTTCTGCTCCATGAAAACATGGTTCAGACTTTCAGTAAGCAGATTTATAGAAAGGCTTTGCTTGACCCTCTGCTGCAGAACTGTTACAGTACTAAAAGAGATACAAATCTTTTCAGAAAAAGCCAAGAGTGGACATGGGCTGCATTACACACTGATTCAGTGGGTATTTAAATAGCTGCATTTAGCATGAGTAAATGAAGGAAAAAGAGTGAGTCTAGAACTACCCAATCATCATGAATGCAAAACAGCTGCAAGTTATGAGATTCTGGTGAAAAATTCAGAGATGAACAAAAAATTAAATCCAACAAAAATGGCAAACATCAACTATATTTTAACTACTGTAAGTAGTGAAATCTTTAAACCTCCATGCAGCATGAAAACCAACAGAGTAACAGGTGAATAGAGGAATAAATAAATTCCTCCAAGGTGGTGTAACATTCCCTTTTTTACTCTACTCTTCTGGATGACCTTCCCATTACTAGAGATCTTAAGCACCTGCTTAATGAAGTGGCAATCAACAGCTGAGTAAACAAAAGGGACTTTTAACTGTCCAGTACAGGCAACAGGTCAGAAGTTGAGAGATCTGGTGGACTAGGCTCTAAAACACTCTTTTCCCATTTGTATACCAGACTTAGAAGAACATTAAGGCCAAACAATTATTTTAGATTCTCTCCACATAATTATGTAAGACCTCTCTCCAGAAGGAGATCCAATTAAATATTTTTGAAATAAGACAACATTTCAGAGGACAGGTCAGTATTTTTTAGAAAGTACTTTTCCCCTAATCCTATTTATTGAAAATTCATGTCCCTTTCTTTTAGCCTACATTAGTTTTAATGTAGTTTAGTTTAGTTTAGTTAAAGGCAAAACATACTGACCTAATTTCCTTCCTTTTTTCTTTATGAAAAACAAATTTCAAGGACAAAAGGCAATTAAGCTGCCTTTCTAAGTAAGGGAAAAAATCCTAAGTATCCAGAGCTAGATTTGATGACATAGAAGTCATGCTGTGCCCATGCAAGGGAAAGCAAGCTAGTATGTGCCCTTGTGGTAAGGGCCAAGAAGAGAGATGTGACAACTTTGTTTTGACATGATCATCTTTGAAGGACTCAAGACAAAAGCTAACTTAGCAGTTGAGGTGTATTTAAGAAGACTAAATCATGTCTTGATGTACCCATTGGTAGAACGTTTTTTCAGTGTAAAGCAAAACAGCAACTACCAGCACAACTTTGGGGGGCTCAGGAATCTCCAGGCACAGCTAGAATAAAATAGACTAACACTTGACAGAGCAGTCAAGGCTACCTTACCTGTAGCTATTGCCTCTGAGAACAAGATTTTCAAGGGCTTAACAAGGCAGTTTAAGGATACTGCAAACTGTTACCTTATCACAAGAGCCCCGTGATGCCTCAGGAACAGCATCTCCCCCACAGCCTTCTCAAAGACAACTTCCCTTCCAGTCAGCATCACCTCAGAAGAGACTCCCATTACCAAACTACCGCATGCTTCAGTCTAGCCATTCTAACATGGGTCAGACAAGGCAGGAGAACTTCCATTTCATCTCCAGATATTTGGTGTTCAGATTTATTTGCCTAAACATTTGTGGTTATTTGTGGTGACTCATGATCAATCACCAAATACTAAATACCTGCAGAGATAATCTGGCACGTTTTAAGAAAACGACAAGAGTTTCAGTGCCCCGACAATTCGATAACTTGCTTATTATCCTATTCACAATTGCAGAGCTCCAGACACCAATAGAAATTCCGAGAAATTAAATGCCAATATCAAAGAAAGAGCTGCTAAATCACATGATGTAACAGTTTTGCTCATTTAGCTTTAATTTTACTTCCAAATCTCAGATTTCATACTTTCACCTCCTATATGCTTTAATCACTGTAGAAAGAATGCAACTCCTCGGTGTCATCTGCTGACAGACACTGATAATTCTGTTCTTCTGTATTATCAGATTTGAGCTCCAAAACACCCTCTCAGAACAAAAATACCAATGTTTGAACACTGTGTTTAGCAATATCCACACACCCCACAGCAGGACAGTATTCACCACAGACAAACAAACAGATCTTCAGTTAAGATTTTTTAAATGCAAGAATTCCATTAGACAATTCAGGCAGGGATAGCTGGTATTTCAGATATTCTAAGGGAAACTAGGAGAAAAAGCATTTTTTGTCCCAGGAAGGAAAAAAAAAAACAAACCAAAAATTAGGTTACAGTTTAGTATGTGCATAACACAAAAATGTGCAGGACAAACTATTACTTTTTCTGCAAGACGCTCCCATACATTAAGTGAAAAACTTATGCAGCATTTTAAAAGCATACAACTGTGTTAAGAAGAAAAAATAATCACAATCTGGGCAGACTCTGCAGCTGCCCCTTTGACTTATCAATTTCAGTAAGCACAATTTCAATCAAGTCTAGATAAAATATACTAATCCTAAATAGACCAAGTTTGTCACCTACCACTTCCTATAAGCTGCTTACTATCCTGAAAAGGGGAGAGAGAGAAGAAATGCTAAATTAAATGCCAAACAGTAGCAGACAGCGCTTGTTTGGCTGATTAACTTGTAGACAAGCATTACAAATAAATCTGAGCATGGTCTGCAGCAAATTAAATTCCAGTGCTTTTAAGAACAAAGAATTCCTTCGGAAAGAGGATTAGCAACTTTACACCCAGGAATGCCAGTTTAATTTAATTGTTCCACAATCCAATATTTAATATGCAAATATCATTTTGATATATAAGAGCAAATTTGAAAAAGTAAGGAAACAATTTCAATGTACAAGACGACTGTCTCTCTTCTGAACTGTAATTATACAAAATAAAGCTGGCCCAGGGTTTTTTATTACTGGGATTGCATTCTATTAATGTGAATCAGAACATGACTAATTAAAGGTTAAAAACTTTAAATGTTTCTAATTAAGAGTCTAAACAGCTGCATGATTAGAGTACTATAGTTAAAATCCCACCTCAATGACCTTCTTGGCCTCTTTGTATTTTCCTGTTTGCAAGAAGGCGAAGAAGAGATCGTAAAGAGCCATCATGTCACCATATTCTCTGCTTATAAAATCTGAAACTAAAGACAGAATAAAACTCATTAATTTACTCAATATATTGAAGCATTTCAATATTTATGACAGGCATTCCTATCACCAATATTTTCCAAGCCTTATAAAAGATAAGCTATAGGGGGATAATTTTGAAACAAACAGAATAATTACAAGACATGACACAATTTGTTGTAGGTTTGTGGTTGAGCATATTTTAAATGTTTTTCTGCACTACATTTTGAACTATATTCAGCAAAACAGACTATATTGGCATGCTCTCCTCATAGAAAGTGAGGATATATGGTTTGTGAACTGCACAACTATTTGAAAAACAGATGTATTGTTTTGTTATTATGATGTATTACTATGAATTTGTTTCTTAATAGTAACATACATAGCTAGAACAAGTATTAGCACTAATCTTGGAGAGCTCAATGATGTATTATACAAACAGAGCTGTTCTGTGTTTAAAATTACAATCAATTTTTCAATCTGAAGAATGAAGGCATCATATTAGTGCTTTGAAGTTTATATATAAGGACAAACATTTTTTTTTTCTTTCCGGTGAAAGAAACAATATACAAATCCTGGAAGAAAAACCCCAGAAAACACTTCATATTAGCAGACAGCATTTGACTACATGCAACTAACCCTTCTGCAGAAGATCAGCATCTCCTTTTTCTACCAGTTTACAGTAGAAGTTATGAAGTTGAAGAATTTTACCATACTTCTTGTAACAGCTGATTAAAGCTTCCAGAGCTGCAGGCATGTCATCCCTTGTGGAATGAAACAAAACAAGAACAAAGACTTTCTGAGCAGGAGCAATCCATGCTGAAACGACTTAAATCTTGAAAATTTCACAGAAAATTCATTTAGCAGTCTATAATCCAAGTGTTTATTCCCCCTCAAGTCATTACTTTTGATTTCATGACCACTGTTCACTACAAATTAGCCAAAGGTGTGAATGTTCCTCAGCATCAGATGCACTTAATTTTTGAGCAATATTCTTAAGCTATGCTATGTCCTATCTTGACAAAACCCAAGCTCCATGGAAAATTCACTTAAGTGTTTAACAGCTTTATTTTTCTCATTTGTAAGTAATACCATGTACACTCTATTACCTCTATGTCTGTGTTTAGGCATTTCCAATTTTTAAGTTCTTCACAATTATTCCACAATATTTTGTGAATCAGTAGAGATCACCAGAGTTAAGATAACCACAGCTCATTAGATTGCTTTATGCTGGTTTTACACCTTAACAGAGTGACTGTAAATCATCTGTTGATGTCCATTCCATCACAATGGAAGGACTATAGCATTATTTTGTTCCATATGAAAATCAGAATCCAACAGGTATTTTCTGCTTTAAAAAATACAATTTTTGTAATTAATTCAACAATATAGTATGGCACCAAAATGTGTTTTATGCTGGCCTACCCACATCAGAGACATGGCACTAGTGTAAATCCGTGCAATAGTAAATAAATATACAAGATGGCATTAAATGCATTTTGTCAGGAGCCTTTCAGAAGCAAGTAGAAGTAACACACAGAATATTTCCACTTTTGGTACCTCAATCCTTCACTGAATTTTCCCCTATGTATACACTGTTAACACCTTCAGAAGTATACATAATTAAAATGCAAAACTGGAAAGTCATAAAAACAATCACAGTAACAACAAATACAAAATAAACTTTCATATTGTATAAACAACTGTACTTAATCATCTGCTGTAGACCTTTTTTTCAAAGGATTACAACCCAATCTTGAAACAAAACCACCAAAAGAAAGCAAAAACACCAGAAACAACCAAGGTCAACCACAGGAACACTGGTAAAACAATATGTCAAGTCATTATTTGAAGGGTAAGGTTTAACCTGAAACAAACCAAGACCATACACACAGTAGTATGGTCAGTAAGCCAGTCAGTAAGACTGCATTTTAGATTTCAAGAGACTTATTTGATACTGATGATGTAAGTTACCACAGGGAAAAAAAAAATAAATAAAAATGACTTAACAACGGCAGCTGAAAGGCTGACTTGAAATAATGATTTAACATTCCCTAAGCAACATTCCAAAGCATGATGAAAATGTTATTTTTCATCAACAAAACCTTAACAAATCAAGATATTACTGTTAAAACAAACCAAATTCAGATGTCCTCTCCTCACACTGCATTTTTTGTGCAGCACAGATTTTGCTTTTTCAAAGAATAACTAACTAAACTACCATATACTACTATCATTATCTAAGCTAATATTTAAAAAAAAATTAACAGTAAAACACAGAAGAATTAATTTTATTCAGTAATACTGGCATTCTTTAAAAGAACCTAAGATAATGGATTTCTACCTTATCCCCCTTACTGAGCCCTGTTTACAGTGCATCTTCTGGCACCCCATGGAGTCATTTGAATTTTTGTCATTTGGGGTGAAGACTAAATTACAGGTTAATTTCAAAACTGCAAGTAGATGTTGCAGGCTAGATTACTGTCATAAAAGCGAAATACTATGGTAGTTACCATAGTCAGATATAAAGATTTATATAATCAGTATTTTTCTCCTGCTTTAGATGCAAGTTCAGTTAACATCTAGAAAAAAAACAGTTTTACAGAAAACTAGTCAATTTCTAAAGCACAACAACATTTATACATTCAAATTAAAGTTTTCAGTGATAAATCTAGCTTTTCAGACTGATGTTCAAACAGCTATAGTATTGTCTGGGTGTTATTCCTAAAGGATTAAAGTGACTGTTTTTAGGTCAAAGCTATCAATAAATGAATGTCATTCAAGCAGTAGCATTATCAGTTTTCTAGTCTCTACATGTATACTGCTGAAGGCATTAATACTGCACATGCAGAGAAAAAAAGTCAGCAAAGACCCGAGACAAAAATAAATTGAAATATTTTACTTGCTACTGGGACCTACTGCTCAAAGGGGCTAAGTTTGTGTTTAAGGAGTACTGTATCTTACACAATGATGTACTGTTGTAACTGTTTTTAATCTACTAAAATCAGATATATTTTTTCAGTTGCATTCAACCAACCCAGTCATCCACAGTTCACCAGAGAACAGGGTTTATAGAACATATAAATACTAAAACTGGCAAAGACAAATATAAAGCAATAAAACAGAGAAGTTCTGACTCGACAAATTGTTGCTACCACTACTGCAAAGAAAAAATAATCAAGCTTATGTTTGTACTTGAGCTTCTATAATTTAAAAATCTGCAATATTTTTTAACTGTCACAAACTGCAGTTAATTCCAAGTAAGTACCAGCAGCTACTTTTGTAAGCAGTTTTTACAGTCCTTTTAGAAAATGAAAAATAAGGAACTCACTGTAGGCTTCAAATTTCAAGCAGATGTAACGTTTTAATGTGTTTCTTGAAACAATTATAATAAAAAAAGCTGCACAAAAGAGAATTTCTACATTTTGAAGAAAATGCTTTTTAGACATAATGATTTTAAACTAACAAACAGCTGTACATTTGAAAGTATTTCGGAGTCTTTCTGTAAGAATGTATGCATGTCAAACACCCTTTTATCCTCCCAAAGGATACTTACTACTCTAAGACATTAAAAGCCTTGTCTAAAATTACTATTTAATTAATATGGTTCAAGTCAAAAAGGAAAAAAAAAAGCCCATCTATTCATAGCCATGTTGGGAAAATCAGATTTCCAGCATCAGTTTGGAATAAACAGTATTTAAAGCGTGAACATAGACCATCCATGCTTCATTTTGAGTTGGCCAGATACTACAGCTTTAAGTCACTCACAAATATTATCTGTTCAAGACTAAGACCTGTTCCACTTAAAGATTAGGTGTATTTTTCTGGCACTTTGAAACTGGCTCTTTTAAAAAAAGAAGATATACTCTTATTTTTGAATGACAGAAGAAGCCTCAGCCACAAGTACATTCTGCTTGGCCTTTATGCAGCCTCAGAAGTGTCCTATTTTGGCATTATTTTCCAGCTAAAGCAAAGTTCAGGTTAAGATACCAAGTTTTTTGATTCTTTTCTGTTTGGAATGGCTACAAAATCCAAAGTATTATGGGTCCAATCTTCCAAAGTATTTGTGTGGGCAATTTTAATTACACAAAGCTATCTGAAGAGCCAAAATAACTCAGTGAAAGGTTTACAGGACAAACTGTAGCAGGACTAGCTATACCATTCCCCCATATTTCAGCCCCCCTCACTTTCAACAAGCCACTCCCCTCTTGCTTAAAGAATGTAGCACTAAATCTAACCCTTTTACTTGTAATAAACAACTTTCCCAACCAGAGAGTCTGCCTGATAAAAATAAGACTCCAAATATTGATTTTAATTGGAATGAAGTGCTGCAACATTATGCATAAAGCTTTAGTGAAGTGGCAATTTACCTAAGGGGTTTACTGATTGAAAAGCTCTCAAACCTGAAATCACTAGAGAGGTAAAAAGAAAAAAGGGACTCTCTGGGGTGGGGGTGGAGGGTAGCCTGGTAAAACAAATCCCTCTCTACAAATCTGAAGCAGATGTTAGTGTAGAGGCAAGTCAATTCAGCAAGGTACAATCAGCTTTACAAAAATTATTCTGTAAAAAGAGAACAGGCTCTTGAAAGAGCTAAATGTGTTTCTGTTCATATACTGTACTAAGGAATCTTCAAGGAGACTGGTGTTGCAATTACAACTAATCCTCCCCAAAAAATTAACTGTGTTGAAGGCTTTGTAATTTCCCTAGGTACAATTTAGCTGTCACTTACTTTAAAATTTACTCAAACATGCGTTCCGAACAGCACTAACTTCACATGTCAAGTGCTTTCCAGCCAATTGAGTCTAAACTGGAAGTCGGTGTTAAACAACTGAATGATTAGACAAGATAGCTCATTTCCCTGCTCTTTTGTTCAGAATAAAATGCCACATTTACATTATCAGACTCAACAGGATTTTCTGACAGAGGGAGAAAAAACCCTAGTGAACACTGTCCATAGCAAGCACATGAAGCCTGTCATTTACCAATCATCCTTCAAAAAGCAATAGCCATGAATGTAACTTAATTACGACCCAATGATCCTTGACGAAAAATCATCTTATCACTGTCCTGTCCCCATAGGGCAAATGAGACACTTTTGTCCTTTGGCACCGATGATGCTAAATTCCTAATTGCAATAATGGAGTAAGAGAGCCAAACATCCCTAATTTCATTGCAACACGTAATGAAATGAAACATTATAATATTTGAAATAATGGTGCTAAAAATTGGGAAAAAAACCTCTCCCCACTAGAGACGTGTCCCCCACTAAAAAAACTATTTAATTTACAAAGATGCCTATTTTAAAAAGTGCATATAAAAGTCAAATAACTTGTAAGTGCTGCAGAATGATCTCAAAAAGAATCACAGGTGATTTTAACTCCGTGTAAACAACAGAAGGAAAATTGTCAAGGCACTGCATTCATGCTCTGTCTCCTACATAAGAAACTAATCAAAATGGGTTTATATGAGATTAATGACAAATGAGCACACAATGCTCTAGTGGACGATGCTGTATTAAAATACACTAACCATTTTTAAAGAAAAACAATCCATCTATAGCCTTTTTATCATTTAAGATACAGGTACTAACAGCTTGTGTTCCCTGACTTAAAACTACAAAATAATTTACTCATATGGTCTGTAATATAATGCTTTCATAGTTTACCTGCAAATTTTCTTCCTTCTGCCTAAGAGCACTTCTTATATCTCAGGAATTAGTAAATTTCAAACCTGAAGAATATTTTTTGTTTCTTTTTTCAAATGTGAGTTTGTAGAGAACTTAAGCCAAAACTACTTAAAAATCTTTATAATTTGTACATGATGTAGGTATCACAAGTTTTTCTAATTATCAGCAGGTGGAAGAACCACTTCAAAAGTAAGAAATATTTTAAGACAAAGTACAAGTTCTTTACATCCTTGCAGATTTTTGTCACACAATCCAAGGAAGTTTTATCACATTACATGACAGACCAAGACCATATGGACTATCTCAATTTTTAATGTCATTTTCCCATCTTGAGAAACTGTTCAAGGTCACAAATAAAAATCAGAAAATTCAATGCAGGGGTAGTTCCCTTACTCAAGGTCAGAAAAACTGCAAGGTAACTATGGGTTCTTTTTCTAGTTACTTCAGTTAAATATTTCCCAGAATATTAAAGGCAAAATGTCCATTCTACTAGAATGCTGGCTTTTGTAAAGTTATGCTGTCCACCATCAATATTTTTTTTATTTTCCATGCTCTGTTAAAAACTTGTAACTTGCACTAGGACTTAATAAGAACTTAAGAATATTCAGGACTGAAAAAATGGGTGGACGAAAACATTTTATACCTGTAATTGTAGAAATCTTCAAAAGACTCCTTTACAAGCAATTAAAAAGTGTGAAATAAATTAAGAACACAAAACACTAATACAACCACTACTGTGGAGCATTTTTAAATATCCCAGAGCTTATTTCAGAGGCATACTGATGACCTGCAGCTAAATGACAACATTTCAGCATGATACTTGAGCTGCAGGATGGCAAACAATAAGCACTACTACTGAAAGCAATGACTAACACTTATTTCAGTCACTCAAAACTTTCAAAATACTCTTAGCATATCTAAGAAAAACAAACCAACCCCAAACCACAACACCTCCCCCTTGCCAAAAAACAAACACCCCACTGAAAATGCAGTTATTCCTCCTAAGTGAATTATGCAGGAAAAAACCTTCCAAATTCTGTCTACCATCAGAGAAGATGCAATCTCCACCCATAAGATGGTAAAAATACATAAGAAATTGGCTTACTTTGTGTTTTATTTATACACATGAAATATATTGGCACCTCTACATTTGAGGACCAATGACTTCAAACCATACAATTCCACGTCTAGAACTACTTTCTCCTTCATGGATCTAGTCTCATCAAAAGTTCTTTTATTAATAAAAAAACTCCAACTTTTTATAAAGTTTTCCCAAAAACTTATAATCCAAAAAAAAAGTTGAATCAAAATAAAGTAACCCTCATTACTGTCCTGTTTTCATCTGCACATGATCACATCTTTATCTACATCATCATACACTACACCTCAAATGAAAAGAGCTGAAGTAGCACCAGGTACAACTTGCATGTCAATGTGCATAAAGCAATTATGCAAAATGCAGCTGCTCTTATGCACACTGCAAAGCATAGCAGATATTTTTCCGACACATTAGTTACATATGATTGCAGTTAAATTACTTTCCTAAACATCTGCCTGGCTTGTGATGCAACCAAGGCGGAGTCACTGACTGAGACTGTTGACCACTTTACTAAAACACTGTTTTTAAAAAAGAATGTGCACACATCTACCAAGAGTTAGCTCTTGCTCAAAAATTTTCAATACAGAAATGTTATACAGACCTTGCATACCCAGAACACCTAAAAGAACTAAAAGCCCCTACATGGTTGACTTATATGATACTAGGAAAAATTCATTTATTTCATAGGTATTATATTTATGCCCATAACATTTTGTTTACATGAGCCAAATCTCAAGAAATTGATTCATAAACTCTAGGTACAAGTGTTGAAAATCCAGGAACTAGATAACTGACACACAAAAGAATAATAAAAGGATCATGCATATGGTAAAGGAAAAGCGACTCTTGCTTCAATTTTAAAAGGAAATAATTATAAAATTCATATGCATGTTAATTCAAATATCCTACACCTCATAGTGAAAACTTATGCAAAGGAATAATGCACATGGAATTAAAGACACTTCCCACCAGAATGCCTGTACGAAATTTGTCTCCTCTAATAAATGGTACTACAAGTATATATAGGCAAAACCCTTCAAACATAACAGACCAGACAGTATTTTCTTTGAATTTTAAATTCAGCAACACAGAAGCCTACTGGCAATGATATCAAATTAATTGAATTACATGAATTAAAAATACTTCAGTATTCAACAACCGCCCTGCAACTCACCTGAGATATACTGGAAGGCACAGCAAAATAATGCTGTTTTGATGTGAAAACATGTTCCACTTAACCACAAGAGCTGAGACTGCACCTATCATACTCTGAATAGCTATCTTGTCAAACAGACTTTATAACAAACTAATTCATAAGCATATTCCAACATATAGCCACTTCATCTCTGATGTGCCTGTAAAACACAGCTGCTGTTCCTGAGATCATGACATGATGTCTAGCTGATGAAAAGAGACTTAGCTAAATGAAGAAAACATATTTGTTCATTACTGCTCTAAGATCACTTCAGTAATTGCATGTGCATGAGCACTTCCAGACACGTATGCGCAGCTGTGAATTGCGTACACAGGTCATAGAACACATATAAATATCATAACTTGGTTCATCTGAAGCCCAAGCATAGCTTACTTTTCAAGGTGAACTGTAATCAGAGGGGCATGAAGGGCAGCAGTTTGCACCAACCCCAGGTTTGCAATGGTGTCATGTAATCGATTCACTGTTTCAACTTCACCTCGCGTGGCAGCGGCATTAAGAATGCGGAGAAAAGATGCAACTGTTCTGCCTGAGATAGGAACATCCTTCTCTTTCATCTCCGTTAGAATGTTAATAGCATCTACAATGAAACAACACAAAAGACCCTTAGGTAATTTCATGTAGGGAAAACAAACTGCTATTAAAACAGCATTTCAAACCCAGCAGGAATGTAAATTCTGGTGTATAATGCCGATTTCAAGTTAATTACTACTTGCATTTCTAAACGAGACTACAATTATAAATCCACAATAGCATGGTTTTATCATTTTCCTGCAACTTTGACTACAAATTATAGATAGGAACTGTGTGCCCACTCTGCACCACATAACCCTGTACAGCCTGCCCTATAGCTGCAAGATTCTACTAAATGGATGCTTTTATCGTTCAATGCTAACATCTGCTAAATCACTCCATTGTTTCTTCAGCAGATGGCTTGTCACGAGGCCAGATAATAAAGATATGTTTACACTGTATATACAGCCAGACTAATGGTCTGATACCGATAGGGCCTGTTTGCTGTGTCGATACTAATTAGCCAAGGAGAGCCAATGAAAGCTTTCTAACAGACTGCATGTTAAAACATTAGGTTCATTAAGCTTCATTAGTAAGGCGGAAACAAACATTTTTGTATATGGAATAAGTGCATTTTTATAATGTTCTTAATTACTGCATAGACAGAATGTTTTGACCACTTTACGTTTGGCTACATTTCTGAATTATTTTATTTTCTGAGGGACATTTATGGTCTTAAAAGCAAGCTCATATTTCCAAACTGCTTAATGTAGAGGTGGACATGATCTGATTTATTATGATTTGGACAACATCAGCTTTGTTTATTATTTTTCTAACAGTAAGCTTAATAAAAGGCCAAGACAAATTTCAAAGGAAGATCCTACATGAAAAAAACTGTATTAGCTTTTTTGTTTTATTTTACCGTGTTTTAAATAAAACCATTACATTTTGTTTCTAGGCTTAGACCATGTTTTATAGTGTTAGTGTAGTTATTACTCTACAAAATCATAGAACTCAATATTCAGAATTACCTTTTAAAGCCAATGACAGTCTAGAGTTCTTTTTAAAGACCAACCAAACCATGTAAACCACAGAATTATATTAGACTAAACTACAAAAATGAAAGAGCTAACAGCTTAATGCAAATATCTAGAAATACGAGATACGCAGTTTGTAGAACACTCATTAAAAAGCCAAAATTTCCAAGCAGTTTACAGATTGAATATAAAATTAACAGCAAACACAAAAAAGAATAGTAACAGAAAAATATATACTTTATGAAAAGTTAAAATTTTTTTTTGCAGTATTTGGCTCCTATGAGAGGGTTATGTTTATAGGTTTTATGTTCAGCCTTCAGACCTTCTTAAGCAAAAACAAAGCCATTAGTCTAGGCACATACGCAATTTGTGCCATAAGTCATGATCTTCAAACTCAATCCAAACAGCAATGCTAATAAAAACTAGCTGCAGAAATGCAAAAAGCACTGAGCTGTGCAAATGTAAATGACAAGCTTGCCAATCCATTAAAACTAATGGCCTGCACTGTCCAAGCATCTCTGGTTGAATTCACATGCAAATTTGTATGCAAAATGTTCAAGCACTTTTCAGGACATGATATACCATTAATATCAAGTCACATTTTTATTCTCAAGGCAAGATACCTTTATTATATAGCAGAAACACACAATGAAAGCAAATGGATTACCTTCTAGTCTACCATGCTTTTCTAAGACTTCTACCAGTGCTACGTACTTTCCACTGTCAAGAGCAACAGGTGAATTCTTAGGGAAGCTGGAAATTAAAGCATTAAGAATTTTATCAGAGGCTCACATTTTATAGCTTCTGCTTAAAGATTTATTTTTAAAAGTACATAACATAGCAACAGCACTAAGAGCTAAAAATGATAGTAAGTCTTAAAGGAAAAATCTGATAGAATGGAAAAGATGCATCATTAGAACATGATTTAAAATATGATCCACACACCTTCCCACCCTCAAAAGCCAAAGGTTATGTTTCTGAGAAAGAGTCAGATGGTTTAATTAATAATGTGGTAGTTATTGCATAAAATAGGGTATTTTTCAGAAGCCAGGGAAGAAAACAGCGCAGATGACTGAACAGGGCTATATTCTTTTTGACAGAGAGATTGAAACTATTCGCCTAAGTTACAAGCCCCTATTTTGAAGTTTCTGCTCTGCATTGTTTCTTTTCTCTGGAAGTACTAAAAGTTAATTCCTTCACCGCTGTTTCTTTGTATAACAATCCAAAGAGACACTTCTTTGCAATACGAGGCTACGCTTGAGGCAGATCAGTAAAAATGTGTTACCGCAGAGAAACTCCAGCAGAAGACTGAATTTCACTTCCTGCAAGCTCACACTGGGGACTATGCGAGAGCAGAACTGCAGCCAAAGCCAATACACAACCCTTATTTGTAGAGTGGCAAAATTCTTTATATTCACAGCTCAATCATTTCACATAATTTCTAACACTACCAAGGTGTAATGAGCACCTGTCTGCCAACCTACTGTAAAACCTAAGCAAGTACTTTGTGGGTGTATGTGAGAGAGAGACCCTGAAAGTCACATATAACATGTTTTCGATTCACTACAGCACCAGATCAAAAGGAGTCTTTTGAGGGAAAAAAGAAAGGGGCAAATAGAAGGATCATCTGTACGAATTTGCTCCAGGCTAAATCATGCATGGCATGTTTCAGCTGGGAGCTAACTTTTACTGCCAAAATACAAAAAACTGAATATAAAAGTTTGAAATAGAATGCTTATTGACAGTCTTAAAGTAACTCTACTCAAACACTGCTATTCTAAAAACACTATACATGTCCTGCACTCTAAACACATTCTAGGTGCTTTGTAACACACAATACAGGTGCCCATCTTTAACTGTAAATTAAGCCAAAATTAAATTTAGACACTGTGCATGTTTAAAATAAAAATAAAACACATCTTATGTAGCAATCTGCCTTTTTCAAAATAAAAATAAAATTACTGACCACACAAAGTACCTGCTTCAAATGTTCAATTACACAAAGCAAATTTTTTGTTTTCAAAAACCACACCCATGTCTGTTTTCAATGCACATACATTGTTGGGGAAAACTAATTAAAAATGGATGAGGGGGTTAATACTCAACCTACTTAATTCAACAAGGTCTGTGTATCAGCATAAATCTCTGTGACATGTTTCAGTGCCGGTGTACTTACACTTTTTCTTTCAGGTTCATTGCCTCTTCTACATTATCATGTCGACAGCACAAATTTATTAAGGCTGCATAGCCACCGACAACCATGTCCGGTTCGTATTTGGCTTTCACTTCAAGGGCTTTTTGCATATTCTAAAAAAGGAACAAAGCAAAGATGTGAACGAGAGGAAAAGTCAATCTGACATTATGAATCTTATACTTTCAGTGTGCAGTTACATGACTGCTTTAGTGCTTTTAGTAGTGTAGGATCATATATGAGCACACAGTGCTGTAACGCTTTAGAAAATTTTAAGAATGAAAGCTGTTTTGCAAACATTTTTGTAGAACACCTTTTACATTAATTTGAGAATAGACTTCTAAATAAATTTTCTTGCTTTGCATTTGTATTTCTTGCATTTTTTAATGTAAGAGATTTCTTTTTTTTTTTAATCCCAAGACCATGAACATGACTAACTCATGTTCTAAAACAGTTCTTATTTACTTGGAATTCATAACCTCGTACACTGCCAAACACATAAAAACTACTTTCTAAAGAATAAGAAACTACTTAATAATTCCACAGAAAGCTTATTTTTCTATAAATTCTTATTCACACACCTGACCACTTTGAACTTGCAATGGTGTTTGCATCTAGGCTTTATTTCATATGCAAAATTGTAGAGATACACAGCCGAGATACACAACTCTTTCTAAATTGTGTTCGTAGCAGCAGAGAATATTGTGCTATCATCTGCACAACTGTTACTGTTCCTATATATCCAGCTTTATAGGCAGGATCATACTGAACAAGAAACAGAACAAAAGTGTGGTGATACCCCACAAATTACAGACACACACTAAATGAATGTAAACTACAGCTGGACGCCTGCCGAACGAAGGCAAGAGACCCTTTATCTCAGAAGAGCTTTCCTCCTGCAGGAAAATGGAATTTCAATCCCTGCATTAACAACCTAGTAATATTTGAATTGCAAATGACTAGTGCATGTATCAGTTGCTTGACAATCTAGATATAAGAGACCGGAGCCATGGCTTGAAAGGACATTTGGCATGTATGATAAACCTATCACAGCTGTTACTATCATTCACTTTGCAGATTATTGTAAACAAACTTCAGCAACCCCAAAACATGCCATTCAAGGTGTTGCTGAAATTAGTTAACCTTTTGATTTAATTGCTTTTTGCACTTATGTTTGATTTATAAGCATCAAACCATGAAACCTGAAGCACTGCACTTGTCTTTGCTTAACGGTGTCTTTCCATAACACAGTCATTTATGTCCCTTTAAAAATATAGCTATGTTTCCAATTATCTCTGCATTGCTTAAGATACCTCTTCTTCACAAAGAGCAAGTATGAGTTGTTTCAAGACATCTGTAATAGGCTGGTTTTCAGCTTTTCGCTGTTCTAGTTTCTTCTCCAAAGCAGACACGTCAGATTTAGCACTCTAAATGGAGGTAACAGAAAGAATGTCAATTGTGAAAACACCCTTCCCTGAACAACTTGTCGGATCACTTTAATAAAAGACAGACAAAATAATCCTCTTCTTTCATACTCAAAGATTTTTTTTAATTATTTAAGGTGCTTTTATCTGTTTAAATAGTACATACTAATTGAAGACTTGAGTCAGAATACAGTTAAAAAAACTCCCAATATTAAGTCACATATCCACAAAGGTCAATGTTACTATTTCTCTCACACTCAGTTCTTTGTGTTCACGGAAGTAGTAGCCTGTTTCTTTTTCCATCTCCACTTTGCTCAGATCAGAAATGTAAAGACTTGACACTCAACCATTAGAAGCAGTATGGATTTATATGTTTCCTGCCACTCAAGTGGATCACTGTAATTTACAAGCATGAATTAAGCCTCACACCACTACTGTTAACTAACTAGAACTTTCAAAAAAATATATACCAGGCAGGGAAACTGAGGCATGAGACCTCAGCCAACTCCAAGGTCAAGTATCAGGTCTATATGAAAATCTGGATAGCCTTTACTCCTACTCTGGAAAGTAACCTCTGAACTTCAAATGGTAGATTTAAATAACATTAATATACTTCCATGACCTGAAAGCTAGTGATTACACTTCATCTAAACCCCATATCCAAACAGTATTATTACAGTAAGAACTGAGAATTTACTTACTTCTGGAATGTTGTCTGTAGACAGGGGTTTTTTATGACACAGTAACCTTACATCCTGAAATTCAGTAAGAAAAAAATATCACTGATCTCCCCCAAAGATCAACCTCTAAGTTAGCATATCATACTCAAAAGGTTCAAGGTAATTATATAATAGCAATGGTAAAAAAAGCTATGTTCTGCAGCATTATTACACTGACTTGAAACAGCACTTATTAGATGTATCCCTTTCACATTAGAAATTAAACCAGCTACAACAGTGAAAAATCATGGAAAGGTTAAAAGGCTTACAAATAATCACTGCATGAAGATATTTATTTTGCAAAGGAGAATATATTCAGAGATTTTTTTTTTAGATTCAAAGTAATTGCTATAGAACCACAGACCTTAATTAATTCAGGAACTTGAGAGGAGTCCAGCAGTCTGCAAATGCCGCTGTAGTGGCTTGTAGGGATAACTATATTCTGTACCAAGAGGTGGGGAAAAAAATTATATGAGTTTTAAAACAGAACCAAACTGAAATTCGTCTAACAGAAATTATCTCAGACGTAATTCAAGTCTCCAGCTCTTGCATGTCATTGAGAAGTGGTCTGGTTGTACTTAAAAGCAGCAATTTCAAACCTAATAGATACATGTCAGGCAGGACAGGCATTATGTAGCAAAAAATGAAATGGTACCATCTTCTTCAGCTGATGGAAGTATTGTCTCAAACGCTCCTCCTTGGCCTGTACCTCTGAGTCACTCATGCTGTCAATCAAGTGATAAAGAAAATAGCCAACAGCTTCTGTGGAAAAAAACAAGAGAAAGCATTCCACTAAAATTACTGAGACTGTCATGTTATCAAGATTAATTTATAAGAAATCATTTTGGTGTGAGATGTCACCCTGATGAGAGGCTCTGAAATGGCAACAATGATCACTGAGGCATAGAGATTATGTGGTTTGGGAGCACATATCTAACTGGTGAGTGAAAGGAATATTAATTATTTTCAGACCTAGTGACAGCTTTTCAGTACAGAATCTTACTTCAATCTATTTTTTTCCACTACCGTATGACAGAAGTGGTACTGCCCAAGGCCTTCCCCCCCTTTCCTGCCTGCTACCCCAAATAGTTGCCACAAATATTTTGTCATTGCTCAAAAGAAAAAACAGATTTCTAACACTTTGCATATTTATTCTGTACATTTTACCCATTATATTCCATTACCAAGCTACATTAAGTATCGTAATATTAATATAAAAGCATACAAAAATATTTTAACCATTTGAGCAAGTAACACTGAAGAAGAAACCGCCTATTAGCCAATGAAAATTAAGATGAACAGATTTCATCAAATTATGCTAAGTTTCTTATCTATGCAGTGCAAAAATATGTGGGGTCCTGTAGCTCTTCCCAGAACAGGAAGAGTATCAAGTACTGCCTTCTCAAAGGTTAGCTGTCCCCATATCTCCTTGCCTCTCTAGTTCTGAAAGGAGGGGGGAAAACCCAAACCTTTTTTAAGAAAACACATTAAACAAAAAAGGTATACTTATTTGAAGGTAGAAGATTTGGGATATTAAGTACCATTTTGCCTCACAAAATCAGTACCTTTACTACTAAATGTAAAAGTAGGTTGAAAAACTGCTTTTTTTAAAAAAATATTTAAGCACTGATACTGTATTCCTCCTCCATTTTGATCTATAAATTTAGAAAAATAAATCATTATCAGTAAGATTTGTTTATAATTCTAAAAAAAAAACATCTCGTCGATCTCACAGAATATGCTCTGATTATTTGAATCAGGATTTTACCCAACATGTTTTCAAATTTCACTTTCAAAAAGAAGCAATCAGTGTTTACTGTTGTAATCCCTCAAACCCATCATTACACAGAAGAACGGATTTGTGGATAAGTTACAATCATAGAAATTGAAACTCTACCAGTTGGTCCTGGAGGCGTCAGGCAATAACGTTCATCCTTGTACAACAGTTCTGTTATCTGGTGAGACAGAATAATCGTACATGGCAGAAGCAAGCAAGGACAAATAGTATCTGAAATTGAATTCTCAAAATAATAAAGCATCTCTCTGTTAAAGTATTATTCTTTACCACATCATAGTCATTCCCTAAGAAACACAAAGGTGGGGTTTTTTGTAAATAATAGGGTTTTCTTGAAAAAATATTGCAACAGAAATGCTTTCTGAGGTATAGCATTAAGACAGGGAACACTCTAGTATTCTGTTTATATATCGTTTTACAGGAAGTTAGCTATCCTAAGACACTGCTTAAAGTGTGTCATGCCTGAAGATGGTACAATTATATTCCAATTTACCAAAAGGCTGAAATTGTCCTAAAAAGCTGCTTCTTTTTTATATTTGAAAGAAGCAAATACAAAAAAAAAAAAAAAAAACCAAAAAGTAACAAAATTTATAATGCTCTGCTAGAATTAAGGTGACTCATACAGTTAGTTGTAAATAATTGCAATTTTGAATGACAAAAAATACATTCATAAAAATTTATTACATTCAGCACTCGTTTGATCCATCATGCAAACCAAAGAAATATATAGATTTTACTTCCTCTGAAAGAAAAGAAGCATTTACCCAAAAGCCCCCCACATCTTACCTACAAATACTTTAACCCAAACAACATGACTTTAAAAATCATTTGACTCTTCTTAAGGAAATTAAATAATTTTTATGAATTAAATCTTCAGTTAAAAATGGAAATTATGTTTCAAGAGTTTTTGTTTTATCTCCCATGATTCTAGAATGCAATCTCAGAGAAGTCAGAAGGAGATGCATTTTCACTGCCAAAGTGCTGTGTTTTAAGTAATGACAAAAGAAAAGGAACCCTCACCTTCAACTGTCGATGAAAATGGATAAATAAAGACAGAAAAAACCACATGTATAACTGAATATCTTATCTATTACTTTTCTAACAACACCATAGACACTGTTCACAGTTAAACTACAGCTTCTTTCTGCCCTTTTCCCCTTATCTTCCTATGACAAATCAATACACACTGGACTAAAATCCAAGGAAGTCATAACAGCTCTTTTGAGTCAAATATCAGAATACTAAAAGGAATGAATTACAGAAACAAATGTGTAATATTATTTCTGTTTCTAGATGTCTATTTATTTCCCAAGTTAGCATTTCTTATTTTAGAAGTTCAATGCAGGTATTTACTCCTAAACTTAGTGAAGACAATAACATTTATTTTTCTTCCATTGTGATGAAGAACAGAATTAACTCTAGATATTACTAGATATTACACCATCACTTCAGCTCTGTCCTTCAAAATTATTTTCATAATGGAACCAATAAGAGATCCCCTTTTTTCTTTCCCTCCTCTCTGTTTTTTTTTTTTTTTTAATGCAAAAAAGAAAGGAGAGGGGCAGTAGACAAAAATATCCTCTCACATAGCAGTAAAAGGTAGTAAAATGCAAAAACATCCTGAACTGATTTTATGCAAATCATTGATCAGTGACTTTTCAAATCTCAATTTCCACTTCATTCCAAGATTTCTTTGCAAAATCTAAAATGTACTTTTATTAATCAGCAGTTACAGTACTGAAGAATAACAATAAAAAGCACAGTACACCCCTTCCCAAATTCTGAAACCATATCCAAAGCACTTATCTGCCTTATTCTAATACTGTGAAAAATGCAACAACCAAGTTATATTGCAGTGTCTTTCTAATGTAGCCCTAACACAGGGTCAGGCAAGATGATCAGTAATTTCCCTTTGAGTTCATCCAGGTAATTGCTTTTCTCTGGCTTTGACTTAGGTGCTTTAAGTCATATAAGAGAAACTTTGAAGAACTAAGTCTGCCTTACTATTTTGTTAGCACCAGTGTGAGGATAGGAAGAAAGTTTAAGGAGGGCAGGGAAGTGAATTGATGCCTGATGGCACAATCATGGCAGACTTAAGTCCAGAAGCTACGAGCACCTCAGCAGTAACGACATTGATCTAGAAATTGCAGTAGAATAAGCTAAATGACATGGTAACACCAGACTTGATTTTTCACAATTCCACTTAACTGTCTGATTTGAAAACTCAGTTTGATACACTTCTCTGATCTGCCACTGACAGAAGTCTTGCTCAAATTAGCAGGTCTATCATGTTCAGTGTCAGAATTCAGACTTACAATAATGCATCATAAACATGCAATGCTTAAAGAATCTTGATTTTATTTACAGTTTTATCTCCACTTACCTTGCTCCATAGATGTACATCATCTGAGCTGAAGAGGGCAGCAAAGGATAACAAAAGCAACAAAATTATTTTACTTTTGTAGCTTTCTTTAAAACAACACAGAACATTAACATCTTATTTAGATGAAATTAAAATACAATAATTGCCACATACTGTTTAAACAAATTTTGTACAGAATACTTTTAGGATAATAAGAATAATCTTTTACTATACTCAATATGGTCATAATTTCTGCAGAAAAAAAACTTAAAATAATCCAACATTCCAAATAGATCACTTATGACTAGAAAGTGTTTTAGTTTTGGTCTTAGTTCAATTTTTTAACACACCCTAACTGTATTTTTTTGTTTTATGCTTCTCTATTTAGCATTTAAAGAAAATAAGCTTCACTCAAGCTGCACTTTATATAGAAAACACTTGATACATGGAATTTGCTAGGAAAAAAAATCTAACTCTCCTGTGCATTAGACTTTTTATACACCAAGATAACTACAGGCAGCTATTAATGTATTTATTCTATGCAAAAAAGAAAGTAATAAAATCTCTTAAGGTATAATGGTCATTATAGTGAGAGAAACATAATATTTTAAAAAATAGAAAACAAAACAGAGTTTCTCCCCTCACAGATTAAAAGAGAACTTGAGGAAGAACACTTCTCTGTACATCATGAGGTTACAACCAAAAATCATGTCAACCAGTTCACCAAAGTATAAAACCCCTGACATTTTGATGTAAGCCAGCTGTCGCAAGTATTAAAAACCTGGTATTTTCCTGTAATTCACAGAACTTCAAAATTCTCATTAGAAGCTCTAAGTTTCCAAGAACTGTAACTTTTAGACAACTATAAAACAGCATTAACATGGGCAAGGGTAAGAGAACAAAAACTTACGACAATTTTATCTTCCTGCAATTCTCATTAGAGGAAAATAAGATGTCAGTCTGAACAGACACACAAAAACTTGAATGTATTCACAGAAATTTAGGATTTTATTTAGGAAGTTCAAGCCTATGAAACATTTGTTCTTTCTGTGCAACTGCCACTTGTATTTGAAAAGGAGTCAAATGCAGGTCCACACAGAGGGAAAATGCCATCGTTGAGGTTAGTTAAGCTTTGTTGCGTGAACTCACTCCACCACTGACAGCATGACAATGAACCGCAGATATCAAATGCATCAATTTCCTAAAGTACTTGACTTTGAAATAGTAATGGTACATCAGGCAAATAGAAGGGAGTACTTTGAAGCAGTTACTAGAGAAGAGCAGTTTCAAGAAAAATCCATAAACTAGTCTGCCACATACATTGTTCATGTGTCCCTGGCACCCCCACCCTGTACTTCTGTACTCCAATCCTGAACTTTGTTCATTTGAACACTCAAGACCTGTATTTAGTCATAAAATTTTGCTGTGGTCTTTACAAAACCTACAAATATTCTTTCTTCTCTCCTATAATACCCTCAAGTTTCATGCTCAGGCTGTTATAGCCATTAAGTTTAAAGCAGAAAAGGCAACATGAGTGGGTATGCTTTCAGAAATAATTTAAGGGTAAAATCTGAGAATAGGTGACCTTGAAAACAGTGTCTGAAACCAGGTAACAAGAAAGGCAAACAAAAGAGTAATATAAAACAGATAAACAAAACTTATGACATAAGTGTATAAAAGTGGCATGGAAAGCTGAAGTAAAAAGTGAAAAAAATCACCACCACCTCATTCCCCCCAAAAAATTACATCAATACACCCCTATCCTTAATTTAGATCAGAATTCTGAGCTTTTAGCTCAGATGTCCAGTAACTGTTGTAATCAGAACAGCAGGAATTGTTCTCACTGTGAGGCGAGTAACTGTTTCACTTTTGCAGATTATAATTTTTAGCAACTAGTTTGCTAGCAAGATGATGACATTTTAAAGATACTTTAAATCACATTCTGCACACCTGCACAGTTCCCCAGTGGCAGGGATATTTCAGGCCAGTGTTGGTTGCGTTTGGTAAACATTGGCATGGTTTGCTTTCTAGTGAAAATCCTACTTCAGTTGGATATTTATCTATACTTAGAGAAAAAACGTGTTTAGAAGATCTGTTACTTTAATTAATACATCTGCAACAGATGATTCTGGGGCTATTAAAGGAATAGCAATGTATTCCTACTGGATCTAGAATATTATTTCACTTATCCCTTGGATGCCAAGGCCAGCTAGGGCCTAGCTAACAAACCGAACTTCAACACTGGTTTGCTTTTTCTCCTCCTTTTCCCATGATACAACAGGCCCAGCTAGATAGAACATGCAATTTACTAGGAAATTATTTTGGTCACATTCATCTGTTATATTTTACTAAAATCCAACTGAAACACAGTTCTAATTCACACTCATTACAAAATTCCAGGAAATAAGAAAATCAGCCTTCAAACCCTGAGTAATATTAGGTGACTTCCCTTGTTCTCTGCAGCATAGGCATGCTGAAAAAACCCTATCATTTCCAGTCCTAAACATTTGACAGGGGCAAGCAGTGCATGATAGAAGTGCTTGCTAATTCACATATACTTGCATCAGCTTAAGACAATCTTCCAAATACACAAGGAACCTTCCTTGCAGAATGGGACCATGCGACTGTGAACACAAAGTCCTGGCAATGTAGCTCAGAACTAGGTGTTACATGTCAGTGTTCAGGAGCCATATTAACCCAGAGGGCACAGAAAGTTAGCAGATGTAGCAGAATAAGCCAGACTCCTACTGGTATTTCATCTTCATCAAGCACCCTATTACTTTACTGGTTAATAGCGACAATCTTTAGGGAAATTTTACAGTAGCATAGCTGTTTATAAAAGAAAAGTGAATAAAGATAAACCCCCAAATGTTTACTACCCTAAGTTTATATACTGGTACATAGGACAGAACAAAGAATAATGACATTCTTTTTCATCTACTACATATAATGTTTCAAGTGTATGCTCATATATAGCAGAGGCAAGGAAAATGAGGAAAGCAGGGCGGAGCAACAGTATCTCCTACTAAACTTAGAATGCTACTTTGAAAATATGGACCAGGGGACAAAAGACTGGACAGACTTGTGTTCAACAAGACAAAAAAGAGAGGGAACCCTGTTACACAGGAAAAATGAAGTATTCATATAACAACCTTACCTTTTAAAACCCAAAATGAGGCTGTTTCTAAACAGACGATAATCTATAGCAGGTGTATTTGCTGAAGACACTGTAAATGAAAGAAATGTTTCTCACCAGTCATTATCAAAAAATCCCTGAACTGCAACAACTCAGCAGATCATATATAGACCATCAACAGACCATCACTTGAAAAGCTATTATGATAGTTTGCTAAATGCTGACAAACATTTATAAACCAAGATTTAAAATATCAAAGTGTTTGAAACAGTCCTGGTTTTATCAGCTCTAAATCTGATCCATTTCAAAAGCAATCAAATATTCAGAGAGTGAGAAGTTTTCCCTCTACATTGCCTTTAATGTCAATAGTTAATAAATCAGATTTTTATACTAATTATTAATTGCATAAAGCATCTTTAGCTGTAATAAAGTACAAGACCAATTCCAAAAAGCAAAACAAATCTCAAACAATACTAATCGAGAAAACCTGATATATTTGTGTTGGAACAAAAAAAGTTCCACTGAAGGCAAATGGTTTGCTAATTGTTTCAGACTGAACACCTGCCTTAAAATAGGTTTAATTTTTGTCTTTTATTTTTAAAATGATTATAAAAATAAGATTTAAAAAATCCAAGCAAAAATCAATGGCATAACACTTTAAGTGTTTGCTTCTTCTAGTATAAATTCCCTGACAAAAAACAAAAAGCAGTTCCATGGAAAGTGCTATCCACTGAATTAAATTAAATCTAAGGGGAAAAAAAGAGATAAATATAAAGTTCTGTATGTTGTTATATACAGCAATATTTGAACACAAAGTAAATGGCAAAATCACTTAAAATTAGATGTCCCTGAGAGGTAATTTACAGTTATGCTTCATGTCCTCATCTTTACATAACTTCTTGACTAAATATTCCATAACATTCTACCTTCTTCCTGTAGAATTGCTGTCTCTCACTCCAGCACCGTAGACCAGCAAAGAAAAAAATACAGTAGTGGGTGCATTTATGTCCTGTATGAAGTTATCATCATCTCACTTCAGCATCACAATGGAATTAACTGCTGTAAAACCCTGACTGCATAGGGCCCTTTCAGCAAGGGCTGCAATATGGTAGAAGATAACCATAAAGAAGATAAAATAAAAACACCAGCTCTAAAGGAACCTGGGAAGTCAAAGACAAGAACATGCTAAGAGCACTTCCTTAGTCTAACTCTAGTTTTAAATGCTGGAACATTTCTTTTTGTTTGAAAACATCAGGTAAAGTTGGTTTCAAGACACTCTGAATACAAATTCTCCTCCAGCAGTATATTAAACTTTTTGCTCATAAAAAAACGAGCAGAAAAGCATCTTAGTATGCTCAACTGCTGCTGACAATTGGCAACCTGGTTTCCTTAGCAACAAACAAGTCTGAGAAAATCAAGGGGCTGACAATGAAGTGGAATGGAACGGCATGATAAAGGGAAAAAAGCGGCTCTCATGTACACTGCCTTATGTGCCCAGATTCCTCAGCTGATGCTTCGGAGTTTTCATCCTGTCAGTAGCAGAAATCTATACATTATAAGGCATGAGAAGCTGAATCAATACACCTAGATAGCAGCCAGCATTAATAACCAACCTTTGCCTCCTCTGACTACACTGATGAGACAATCTCAAACAATTTTCCATACTGCATCTATTTTTCCCTCTTTGTAATACTGCAAAAGGAGACAAGTCAAAAAGGAAAAAAAAAAATCAGCTGTTTAATATCTGTGCCTTATCATCACATAGGTGCTAATTAGATTTACTAGCATTCATTTCAGCTTGGTAAACTATTTACGGAATAGCTTCCTTTAAAGCTCAAGTTCAAAGAAATTTGATATGTCTCCATGAATTATTAACCCTGGTCTTTGTAAACAGAAATATCACTACAAGATTTAAATTCAACTCATAAACAATGGCTAAATAATATATTAAGTGATACTAATTTTGTGACAATAAGACAGAATTCAACTTACTCTATGTGCCTGTGTCATACTTTTGATATATACATTTATCATATACCAGGCATACATGTATTTGTGTCTTACAACACATTAAAGCCAGCCTGTTTCCGCTAACCAGAGTGAAAGGAGGGATCTACATTTTCATGGAGAAAAAAATCCCCTGAACTATTTCACATTCCAGAAAAGATTTCATTGTTGTTAATAAACAGTCCTCCTTTGAAAAAAAAAAAAAAATGAAGTTTCTTTTTAGGTACTTAAATGTTATGGGTCAATCGCTGGGTTCATGCTTTTTGGTTTTTTTTTGGGTTGTTTTTGTTTTGTTTTTTTTTTGTAATAAAACCAAACAAAATACTGGCAAAACATAAGGTGAATCTTGAGGATTCACTAATTTATAACTCTCCAATACCCAAATCAAATCACTGATTAGTAACTACTCAATTTTCTCATCTGCAACAAAACAGCTTCCCAGAGTTATGGATTATACACTACTTATTTCTGTATTTGTTAAACAAAGCAGTTAGTGACAACCACAGCAAGCAACTGCTTAAGCTTTTCCCTAAGCCTAGGACAAATAAAACTGCTGTTTACAAAGAGATTTTTCTGTATCAGGTGTAGCCCAAGTTTAGGTATTTTATTAATATATAAGTATACCAGGAATATAAAAATAATTTATTTAAATTTTGAAGAGAATCACATTCTTACTTAACCAAGCAAATTATCCCATCCCATACATTCAGTCAATGACCCAAATTAACATTTGCAAGCACTGAGCATCAGAACAGTCTTGGAGAAAACTCTTAAACATGGTACAATTCAATGCCTAATTAACCAATCACACAACTTCCATGACCAAGAGATCAGCAGAACACTCTCAGGTTAATGTCAGTGACCATCAGATCTTTAAAGCTGGTTCTTTTATGAGTAATTCTGTAGTACTTCAGAGCTGTATCATTCCTTGCTTTCTACAGTTACTGATGCTGCAAACAAAAGCAATCCCAGCACCAACCACCTCACAGGGCTTGTGAAAAACAAACTCTTTGCTTAAGCTAACTACAAGAGTGTCACATTCCTGTCACAATCACAGTAAAGCTGTTATTTGCAAATAACTTCTATACAAATCTTATGGCAAGGTTCAATACCAAAGAAGAATTAAACTATGATTTATGGTTCAGAATTGGTAGTTTCAATCTGACAAGTCATCATAGAAGACCTCACATGATAAGTACTTTACTCAAGTTCCCCACATATGTTGAAACCTCACATATTAATACAAGTAAATCTCAGCCTACAATCAATCCACATTATCACCAAGTACACAGTAAAAAGCAACATAAAAAATACTCACTTATAGAAAGAACTTTGTCCAGTCTCCCCTGACGTGCTTCACTTCTTAGTTCTGCTACATAGAGCCCAACACTTTCAAACAGGCAGCCATTTTCCTAGAGAAAAAGCAATCAACCATGGAACTTTACACAGAGAAGACCTCCTGATACTTCATATTTTTAAACACTTCCTTCCCAAAGGTAGCTGTTGAGAACATAGAAGGCGCTCTACAGAAGTCTATACGGCAGCTAAATGAGTTGCTACTGATCAAAATTTTTTTTGTATTGAAATCAACTGCAAGAGATAAAGTCAGGAAATGCAGAAAGACTGGGACACTTGTATTTGGTCTCCAATTCTCAGTTCTTTAGTGAGTAAAAAAAACTATTCACCAGAAACAGTTGTAGTACTTCCAGTCCCCTGTACAAAAAAAAGGGCACAATTCATCATTTGCTTTTCCAGTTCAGGAAACGAAAAGCTACTAGGTCCAGAGCAAAATACTTTGGTTAGCTCTGAAGAAGAAAACGTAAAGCAGGAGGAAGACATGATAAACAAACCATCAGTGCAACAACTGTTTGAAAAATATTCTAAGTATTCTGAACAGGCTCCATCATACCAGGTTCAAGTTTGGAGCACTACTGGGATCTAAAGCCCTAACAGAAAACATAAGAAGTCACATAATAGTCATTTTTACAAACTTTACATGTAAACTCACCTTCAGCTGGGCATGGGCACTTTCAGTATCAGCGAAGTTTTTAAAAACATACTCTGTGTATGTTTCTGCATCAAGGTCCACCCGCAATTTGTGCATCACTTTGAGGACCTCAAAGATACCTATCAAAGCAAAATTAATAAGGCCAAGCATTCAGAAAAATGAAAACTTGAGAATCAACATGTAAAAATAAACGTTGCTTTACAAAATAAGGCTCAATTTCCCTCCTTGAAATTGCCATGAAAAATCCTGCAGTTCTATTTTAGATATTAATGGAATTCTGAACTGTGAAACTTAAAATAGATCCACAAAACTTTGTATTCTGTGCCGTACTATAAAAACCATGAAAATTCTGTTTGGAAATTGCTATTATACAAAGTTACTTTCTAACACAGCAAATATATGAGTTACTCATGTTTGCAGAACATCTTACAGAGCTATGTATCAAAATGTCCATATTATTGTGCATAAAAAACAAATCTGAAATTTGGTGTAAAGTACATAAACTCAAGATACAAACACATTCTTCAACACATAATAGCATTCTGAGTTTTGTTCCCAGTATCCAATTCTGTTTAGGGTTAGTATTCAGGACTTTTCTCTGGACTTGTTTAAAAGTATTAACATGTTTGTAATGATACTGGTTGATTACAGAAGATCAGCTTCAAACTGGAAAGTCAGAAAAAGGAGTCTCCCAAGCCCAGTGAAGCTACTTGTAACTTTTACAGGGTTCACATCATGTCACACAACTAGACTGTGTATCACTTCTGTAAAGTCACCAGACACCAATATTAATAGTCCAGCAACTAGAGTGTAGAGTAGATGTCATTCTTTTTAATTGCTCACACTCTTCTGATTTGCAGAAACTTCTTACAGTAACCTTAGCTACCAAACTCTGAACTCCTGTCAAAACCAATACAGGTATAATAATTTTTTGCTGGTCTAAAAATGATTTGTCAGTTGCTGCAGGACACCAGTACCAAACAGCATATGTTTTTTTCAACTTGCATTTCATACTTATTACTTTAAAAATGTCCAAAGTCCCTGTCTTTGCCCTGGAGTGCCACCTATGGAAAAGTGACACTTCCATGAATATTTTATGCAGTGCACTATGGTGCAAATAATCAAATGTGAATTCCCTTTGAGCACTTGAAAATACATGCAGGAAAGTCACACTAGATTAAAGTTGCATCATCTGTTTGAGTTCGCCTTAAACAAAATTCTGATTTTGGACCAGAATCTGCAAAAATATGAATAAAGAATTAATTACACCAAGTCTTTTTTCATACCTTTCAAATGTTGACAGCTAGTTTCTATTTCATGTTTTCAACATCCCAGAAAATATATTACGTCCTCTCATGCTGAAACTTTTTCAAAAATAACTGTAACACTAAAAAGTAGTTTGAAGATCAAGAACTAGATCCCATAGTGAATAAGGTGTGGTGCACTCAGGAGGTTTGAACTCAAGCCTGTATGCAGAAGAGTGCAAAAAATGGGCTTGTTAAGCATCCCTGCTCCCTAGCAGATAGACTAGGGCACATTTCCTGAGCAGGAGAAGGCAGGTGTGAGAACACTAACAGAACAGCAAGATGCAGATACCACAATCATACTGCACCAAAGTAATTGCATAGCCAAAGTAATCACAAACTTAAAATGAAAATATATGTGGCAGCAGTTTTTTTTAAGGCGGCTGATGTACAATTTTTGAGGGGACAGAAGATTAATGAAACCAACTGAGTCCTACAGTTTGGCATACATTTTCTACCTCACCAAAAGCAGAACTACTTTATAGTCAAATAAACATCTTCCACAATACTAAGCAATGAAACATTTCCATTTCAGTTAAAAAGATTTGAGCATTATGTACATGGACTTTTATAAATTCTTTGCTTCTCATACTGGAAAACATACTGACCTCTTCTCTCTCTCCCAACCAAAAAACAAACTAAAAAAGAAAGGCACAAAAGTGCAGTAATGATCATGCGGAACACTTTTCTCACAACCTTTTTTGGGGACACCCCCCCCAGATATACATGTATATTGATTTAGAAATTATTCACACGTATAGAATACATTCATATGTATTGTGGGCATTATCAAACATACATGAAAATAGAGAGCCAAAAATGATAAAATGATAAAATATTTATTTGCTAACAGTCCACTCAGAACCCAGTGGATTGCCTTACACAACCCACTCTGGAGACCACTGATCCAGAAGACTGGGCATGACTAAAACCCCCAGTAGAGTCTTTTGGTCATCTCCCTACTTGATTGAGAACAGGCTTTTTGAGGTTTTAGGCTGACATATGTAAGTACACAGGAGCAGACTATACAAAATTGAATAATTGAGTAGAAAGTAGACACAAACAGAAAACAAAACAAAGTCAAACAACTCCTTTTTGTCAATACTGGAAACAGCACTTAAACACCACAACAGATTCTAACCTCAAATCATATAATATTAGATAAATCTCTAAATATAAGAGATTAACTATGAGGTAGTCATAATATTTATGTGGTAGAGCAGCTTTTCAAAAACTGAAAAGTGAGGCTTGCATTTCAGTCTACCATGCATCTCCTAAAGTTCTCACAGTTAAGTCATGCCTACTCCCTAAAGCAGTCCCATGAGAACAGAAGGAATTTCTAAGGCAGCTATGTACAGCTCTACATGAGCAAGGGAAGATAAATTTGGCATTAAGCAGTTTTCCGAGGAAATAAAAAACCAAAACTTCAGTTCAAAAAGTAAGGTCACATTCAGGAATGCATAGTATTTAACATATTTTTGCTGTGCTGGTAGTTTCAGATCCACTCAGAATGTTCTTTGCCAGAGGAGTCTGTATAAAATAGGATTTCAAGCAGTAACTTTGTGAAATCACCACCCTTATTCCCTTCTGGACCCAGACTCTTATTTTCCAAAGTAAAAACTGAAATACCATTCGCTAACCATGGGTTTTGTATGTAACAATAGTTTATACAATAGTTCAACAACACTTTTTACAAGTGTTTTTAAAAATAGCATGATCATTCAAAGGCAAAAGGAAGCTATCAAATATTCAGGAATAAGCCTAAATTGAACATTTCTGCTTAGTTACACTAGGCCCTCCAGATTTTAGTGCATAATCTGATACAAAATAACTCTCAGTGACAGTAACAGTTTCAGATCCACTGCATATTTATCTTTTAAAGCCTCCATGCACTTTTCATTCCTAAAAGCCTAATAAATACTAAGGAAGTAAGTATTTATCAACTCATGTAACAGATGCACATAAAGGCAATGCCCCACCTGAAATTACCTGCCTGTGTAAAATGACTGAAAAGAACTGTTTGCTATTTCAGAGTGGTTAACGTGTACTTAAAAATGGACTTATTTAGTTTCATACCTCCTAGCCACCACTTCACTGCTACTTTTCTTTCAAACACAATTCTGTAATACAGAAATTACAGAATTTTCTTTGCTATCCAGTTTTTGCTATAATAAACATCAGAGAAAAACATAATTAAACATAAAAAATAGCATTTGTTATTTAATTGTTTGGGTCACACTATATGTACTGATTCAGACATTTGTACACTGCAGTTCTAGATAACTTGTTGATTTTATTCTGTTTATTCTAATTATTTAGTCCAGTCTACATCCTATCATATTTTTAATAGTTTTTTTCTCAAAGTCCTCTTCCATTACCAGCCTTCCCTATAGCACACACATTAGACTGGGCATTACTACTTTGTTGAGAAATTAATTACCTTATTTTTGGTATGAGATGTGATACTGTGTCTATACTCCTGTTCACATTACTTTTTGCTCCTAGAAAGCACTATTCTATTCATTTACTACCCTGACTGCTGTCACCCTTAGATTCTCACTGAAGCAGGACTGTTTGCTCTATTATTTCTATGAAACAATTCCAAGCTGGATGAGGTTTTTTTCCTCCCTATTTACCTTTCTTCAAGTGTACTGGCTGTATTTTTAGATGGTGGAACTTATTTATTAATTTTTTTTATTATTAACTTGGAGAAAATTGAATGCAAGCTCACGTAAGGGGACAATTTGTTTCACTATTCATGAAGAATAGTTACACTGGTTCTATACTACAGAAGCAACAGAGCAGGTATCTTCTTACCTAATATATTTAAAGACTTGAAAAATCACTGACTTGTGTAGGCATGTACAGTGCTTCCACTTGACAATATCAACTTGGATAGTGAGCATCAAGCTACAAAACTGAGTTTGCAAATTCACAGCATTATCTTACAGCCATACAGGGGTATGTGTATGCAATGCCTTTGCAGACAGAAAAACAATGGCTAAAAATATTGGAATTGAGGGATCCTTCATCAGTTCTCTTCTCAATTTGCTTACCTGACCTCCAGCAGCAACTACAGTTGCCAAAGCACAGTTGATTTCTACAGCAGGGAGTCCAAATTAAGGCAACCTCTGATCTTGACAAAGACCAGAAAAAGTATAAAAACCTAAGTTTCTCTTGACACTCAAATATTGCTTTAATTTTGGGAGTTAAGTCTGAATCTAAAAATACTTCCAACATTTTTCAGAATTGTGTCAGTGAGGTGAAATTTTTCATGGAGTAAAAGAAAGCAGCTTTTTTCAGTAGGCAGCATCCACACAGAGAAGTATGGTACTGATTTCCATTTACTTATTTTTGGCAACACTGTGTTCCAAGTAAGTCACAAAGGACCCAACTAAAACAATATTGCCAGACTTTTAAAATATCACAGAACTTTCAAGGATTTGAAAACCTGGGAGAACATAAACTTGGGCAATAGTCTAGCAGGAACAGAGCCTAAGGAGTTAATAAAAACTGAATATTGTTTTCACAAAGGCTTTTTGAAAAAGACTTGAGACATTTTTATAGCCAGAAACAATTAGGGAATACTTGTTTCAGCATTTCTTCCAAACTGGAATGTGACTGTATATTTAAGATAAAATTGCGATATGGAAGAGTCTGCTAAAAGCACTTTTTTTTTGTTTGTGCATTTTGTTTGTCACCCAGTGTCACACTAACAACTCTGCATCTCATTCTAAAGCACATTATACTGTGAGATAAGATGAAAAAGACAGTTTTTTGTTTCCCCAAGGGGGAAGTACTTCTGTTAAAAGCATCTTTTTACAATACCATTCTTTCTGAATTACCAATAACGCAAACCAAAGAATTAGATACTGTACTCTAAAATTTAATATTTTTTCAATTCTTATTCATATCCTGTAGACATCCCCATGTGTAACAGGGGAAAGTATGCTAAATGCTTAAACCTACTTAAGAATCCCAAAGATTGAGCATTTTTGTCCTTCAATCAGTATGCTGTCAGGTCAGGCTCACACATTCAGCAATGTAAGTTCTCCTGCAGTTTTTATTATTCTAACAAAACTCACGTTTGGTTCATCAGGCAAATAGTAGAAGCTGGCTTGAATAAAGGACTGGGTTTGCAGTCCAAGAGAGCTAAAATAACATAACCTTACTTTTAAATTCTTCACTTGGATTGCAGTTTCTTCAAGAGTAAACTGTAAATAGTAATGAGCAGCATAAAGTACTCTGGAATGCAGAAAGAATGTGGAGAGTTAAAAAGATAACTAAGCACTCTCCCAAATCTTTCTATGTCAAGTGAGACTTGAAGTTTGCAGAACTGCATCACAATCAGCAAGAAAGGAGGTTTTAAAAAAGTCTTTCTGAAGGAAAAATTGTTTGAAATGGGGACATACAGCAAGGGCTTTGTTAAATTTCTGATGAATCTCACAGCAGTAGGATTTGTGCACTAGGTAAGCAATAATGACACAGGAGCATTTTTCAGACAACTCACCTTTAAGATTATTCTCTTTCTGGTATGCAACTAGCAGTGGCCAGCAATAGTGAGGTCTGAGTGGCAAGCCTTCCTCCTTCATCATCTTCATCACAGCAATGGCCAAGGCTGAAAACATTTACCAAATAATTAAACACTGACCAAGTACTCTAAATGAGCACAGGTAAAATAAGTAAAAAAGCAGAGTACCTGGTCTGTTGGCCTCCAAAGCACAACGCAAGATAAATGGTAACGGTGCTGAGTGCATCTTTGCTTCTTTTAACTCGTTACAGAATTGCTTCAGCTTGTTCGCAGGCTGCAAACAATTTCAAAAATTAATTTAAGGTATTTATCAATTTCTCAAACTGTTAATGTCAGATTCTTCTAATGTTTTTAAAACGGATATTACACAAGTCAAACAGGATTACTTTGTGAATTTCAAGTTATTAAACAAGTTGATATAAAATAATAAAATGTTTCTTTTTTTCTTGAAGAACTGTGCAACAACTCACCACTTTCAATCTTCACAGTTGCATTAAACTAAATAAATACACTGTTATTATTACATGAAGAGAAAAAGTATTACTATTCCGCTTACCAGATCTCTATTTACACAATGTTGCAAGAAGAAGCTACCTTGGTCCATATCTTCACGGGATAAATGACTCAAAGACTTCAAGATGCCGAAGCTGATATCTTCAAAACCATGAGTTATCAGGGTCAAACACAGGTTCATTACATCTAGCAATTGAAAAACGGAGAACAGCAATATTAATATATTAACAAAGTGCACACAACTTTTTCACCTTAAGCTACTAAAATTAGTGAAGGCTAGAAAAGTAAATGTTTTACAAGTACCATTAACATACTTTTAAACAAGACTCACAACCCAAATCTGAGACTGCCTTTTCCAGAATTATTTATATTTATCGATGAAATTCACTTTTCTCATAAGAAGACTAGGCCAAAAATTACAGAAGTATCACCACTGCAGCATGACAGAAGGGTAAGGAAAAAAGAAACTCATTTCTAGACATGTTAAAAAAAAGAAAAACATGAAGTATAATTAACAGTTATCAATCAGATTAAACATGCTGGGATCCAGATGCAACTTTAAAGGTAGGTAATAAAAAACTGTACTCAGTATTTAGTATCCCTTTTTTATGGCAGTCTTGAAGAGCTCTCATAAACAGGAATCTTAACAGTAGTGTTAGAAGAAAGGACTCCACACTTGCTGCTGTCTTATAAAAGCTTAATGCATTTTAGAAATATTTCTTTAAATGACAGATTAATTTCGGTATGCAAATTATTAAAGCTGTTTCATAATTAGATTTTATAAAATGCAATCTAAACCATACAAACACACAAATTAATCCACAAACTAATGGCAAAAATATTCCTTTCCCTCAGTATTCAAGACAAAACTACCAAACTGCCTGTTTTTGGAAAAAGAAGGAAAAAAACCAACAAGAACAAAAACAAACAAACAAAAAACAAAACGAAACGAGAAAAAGATGAAAAAGTGCTCTCTCTCCACCCTGCTGCGGGAACCAAGGACATACCTGGAATTAATTCCCTTTCAAATCTTATGCGTCCTTTAATATCCTCGATGTGCTGCGGATATCCAGCCTTGGCAAGGCTAAAAATCACCTGCATCAAAATCCTGTCCATAACGTACCCTTCAGTATTCTTAACCTGCTCTAGAGTCTGTAAAACCAAAATAAATTTAACTTGAATCAACTCCAAAGTGACTCAAACCACAATACTTTTTAAATTGAAACAAAACAAACATAAAACCCTGGGTTTTTCTCTTTTTTAAAATCCACAGATTTAGATAATCAAACATGGTAGAGAGAAAAAATATTCAAGAAGTATTATATATATACATATGCACATTTAGACGGTGAAAAGAAAAAGGGACACCTAAAAGTGATATAACATATAGTTTCTTTCTAATATCTAATAACATATGAAAAAAACAGAGGTATTCTTATTGTGAGGTGACTTTCAAAAGAAATTACTTTGTAAAGGGAAGAAGGACTAATCATATATTTTGTCACTGTTTGGAAGAATGTTGGTTGATGAGTATTTGTTTAAGTCATAGAAAAAAATTATGTTTCCAATAGCCTCTTCCTTGATTTGGTCCTCTACGTCTGATTAAACTGCTGATACAACTTAAGAAAATTGGTTTGATCTTTTCTCATTGTTTCATGAGTATTTCATTGATTTAAAAAAAAGTAAGAGAGAATACTTGAAAAAAATCAGCTACACAAAGGGCTGTAAGGAAGCTACACCTTACAAAAACCTAAGTTGCTTGCATGAATTCTCAAAAAAAAAAAATCATTTTTACTGGAAAGATCCTGTCATTTCAATGGACAAAGGATGGCTCAATGGGAACAGAATAGCCAAGGTTTACTTTTTATTTTCATAAGTAAATACATAGATATCCCACATGTGCTGCCTTTAAAAAAACCCTAAATTAATAAATCACTCACTGACAAATCTATCTTCCCAGAGTGAAATGCCACTATCAAAAGACAAGTATTTTTCTGAAATTGTGACATTGCTTTCAGTTAACCAACTATTTAATTGCAATAAAAAATTTTGTTAATTACTTCCAAGTAGGAAGAAACCAATTATAAAATTCTTTATTATTCCTCCTGACCAGACAGAAACCATTCCAAAGTTATTTGAACAAAAGATCAAACAAGTTGTATTTAAATTCAAATTTGCAATACCTTTTTGATGCTATCAGCATCACCCTTTTCAGCATACACGTTCAGCAGTGATAAATAGGTGTCTGGACCTGGTTCAACACCAGCCGTCCTCATCACTGAAAGGATGTTTTCTGCACTTTTCATATCTCTGAAAGAATTCAAAGCAAGACCTTCAGTAGATTTAATCATAATGATGTTTATTGCGACTTCTACATTTCCTCACTAAATTAATTAGAATTGGAAACAAAGACTGCAACAAGCTTAGAGAAACTTATTTTAACTAGGCAAATCCTGAAAGGTGAAAGTGCAAATCTTTTTAATAATTGTATTACTTAAAATACACTTTCAACTTTAACAGATGATGAAGTTCAGAAATAAATGCAGCAAATTTCTTCTCAAACACTACAAAAGTACAGTAATTTATCTTGAAATACAAGATTTTCAGACACAAGAAAAAATCTACTTCCTTTGTTATATAGCTTTTTTTGCTTCATAAATGTAGAGACAGTCTTCTACACATTATTATTCAAAACCATCATGCTATTCTGCAGTATGTAATTTTTTCTGCACAGTATCACTTTATATTTTAGTAAAGCTAACAGTAAACAAAAGGAATAAAAGGTACTAAACATTACCCTGATCTTGCATGTCCTTTCACAAGACTACTGAATACTGCCTCAGTGATGGGGAGATCTTTGCTCTTCATAAATCCAAGAATCTTACTGAAAAAAAAAAAATTGTATTTGCCACTTTGGAACATGCATACACTAAGGTGGGGCTGGCAATTTTTTTATTTTATCTTCCTTTTACTTATTTCTCATGCCCTCCAATCACACTGTTACAGCTTAACCTTGCTAAAATGGTTAGAGATATCCAGCAAGCCCTGTGTAACAACAACCAGAATTATTACTATTTGCTCCTTAGCCCACTTTATTCTCAAATGCCTTTCCCAGTAGCCATTTTCTTACAAAGGCAGTAAGCCTTCATAACCTCACACTTTTTCAAAAGCAAAAGTTATTTCTGAGCCATGTAAATACAACTTGATTTGAACAAACTGGTCTATCATTTTTATTTTGTTTGTGTAGGTTTTGGCAGTCTCTAGGAAATTGCCCTTCATTGCCTGGTTAAAATATACTTACATAAAACCCTTCTTTGCTTTGCTCAATTTCTATGAATTACGCAGAAATCAGTTTTAACATCAGTAGCAGGGAATACGAGAAACAGATTCTGTGGAAATCCCTTTAAACATAAATGCAAAATACCTTGCTCCTTCAATGTCACCCTCATTGCAATAAGCAGTAATCAACCTTTGGTATGTAACCTACAGAAAACAAAATGGGGAAGTTAATTATTTCCATTCAATAAATGGAGACTACTATTAAGAACGAAAACGAAGATCCTTTAAAAAGGTACCTACTCGATTGGGCTGCACATTAGCTTCCTCCATCCTGGCCAAGAATTCTGTCGGAGAAAACTTGTGCTCATTCTGAAGATAGACTTTAAGCAAAGCATTGTAATGGCTTGTATCATACACAGCACCTAAGGAAATATTTCAACCACAGTCAGTGTAGATTCTCTAAATTCAACATAGCTTCATAGCTTTCTCAGGTAATTAATTTTATGTCAATTTTATTCTGTATGAACTTAGGAGACAGCTTCCTTTTATTCACCTTTGAAGTATCAGACGTTTATTTAACAGCTCACTTGTTTATAAAAGGCTAACAGCAATGTTCATGTGCATGCTATTCTACAGTTTCTACAGCTATATTTATTTTACAGATTCAGCAATGTTACTATCAAAAAGCATTCACCTGTGCATTATCTATACATAAATTACTCACAATAAAAATATCATCTGATCAAATAGCTGGTAGCACTAGGAATATTCAGCCCACCAGATATAAAAGCAACATCTAACAGAAAAGTAAACTCAATAATGAAAATTAAGCAAAAGTCCAATTTAAGCATCTTAAAAAAATCTTTAGATTTTAGAATTTTAGATTAACACCCCTAGATGTCACTATAACCCCCAGAATTAGAAACAGGTCTCTCACCTGAATAATAAAATCCACTGTTCATTCGGTAGTAAGTATAACCTGTTATAACCTAACATTTAAACATCTTTAAAATACATTGTCTTTCATTACAAAGACAGTAACTAAAGCACAGAGCTGTTCTTGCAAGAAGGACTAACAGACACAACCTACCAAGTTCTTTCATCTTGTCCCATATCATATGGGCCAGTTCTGTTCTTTCAGGTGACAATACCTCTGGTAAGACAGCACCACAACTTTGTAACAAAAGCAAGGTGTGGTTACTCCCTGGACATCCTGCAGATGGAACAAAACCACAAATTTCTTCATAAATAATTGTGCATTCAATATTAGAAAGAAGATTTGAGCTTGATCTACTGAAATATTTAAACATTTTCTATAAAATATAATTTTCTCCAAGACTGAAGATTGTAAATTAACAGGATACCAAAATGATTAAATAATGGCATTACTGTGCACTACCCTAAAAAGATTCATGACAAAACATGCCATTTAGTATAATAATGAGCTCAGCTGAGCAGAAATTGTTAGAAGACAACACAAACTTCCTAAACTTAGGTTATCTAATATTTTCAACTTCCCAACTCAAGATCCTGAGATAATTTCATCATAACAGGGACATAACTTTCTTGTAAGTTTCTAAAATGTCAAAATACTTCACACCAATTCAATATAATTCCACAACTGGTAGTCAGAGACATTTCCACATGTAAACTTCCAGTTCCAGATGTGCCTATGCTTAATACATAACAAATGAGAACATTTATATCTAGAGAAGAGCGAAGGAAACTGTAAGATTATCTGCCTTTTCTGACTTCTGTACCAGTCACAGAATCTCAAAAAAGTTAACCATAAACTCATCTCATTTTTGAACTTCACTACTATTCCTCAGGCAAAGGCAGAACTGCAGAATCTATCACAGGTGACCCAATCAGGTGAAGACAATTTTTTTTTCTATCCCATCTTTAGATGCAAACCCAGCAATTTCAGATAAAAATGAGAGCTTCTTTAGAAAGCAGCATGCTATGAAGTATGATCATCAATTCATAATTGACCAGCTTTTAAATCCCTGCACACAATTACTTCATGCAATGAAATGCCAACACATCTTCAGTTTCATAGTACCTTGAAAGGGAAAAGAAAATCAAAAACTTTTGGCAGTGTGAGCATGGGGAAATGCACAACAAGATCTACGGCAAACACCTTTTTCAGGTATTTTTTGTGTTGTAATTAGAAATGGAAAAATAACACAAACAGGCAGAAATCAACACTAACTTTCCACACTTTTGCTAAACTAGTTTCATTATTAATAAACAAGGACTACATTTTTCATATGGTAATATCTGCAATTTATTTTAATAGCTAAATAACTTGTGAGGGTCTATGCTTTTATTTTTATATACAGTTCCAAAGCCTAAGGAATACCTTGTAAGCATTTAAGAATTTTTTTGTTAGTATGACTTAGAAACTGTGGAACTAGTCAAGGTTCATGAAGAACTACCTGCAGAGAGGTTTAGAGACACAAAATTCTTGCCAACCCACATTTGCAAATTACAGGTTTACATGGAAAAAACAACAAAGCAGTCAGAATCAGAAAGGATGTCCCAAGCAAAAAAGAAAAAACTACATTCAATAGAAGAGGATGAATTGAAGGTTCAGTCTTTAAACAAAATGCTAAACTTTTAAAAGCACAACGCCAGCTAGACAAGCCTTTACAGTCCAGAGCAATACACAGAAAAGTTCAAAACTTAAGCAAAACAATGCATGCTGCCATTGATAAATATTGGCAGTAGTACTTAGCAAGTATATTCTTTAAATACCTCCACTGACTCATCCTAACTGGTACCAAACCTCATTAATTGTGGCAGCTGGTTTGCAAAATACTCATGTAGTCCATATATTTTAGCCAAAGAGGTATTGAATCTATCAGAACAGACAATGCATCAGCTATTTGGTTTTCTTTTATTCAAAAAAAATAAAGCTTTCTCGTCGTGAATAAACACAGATACCTGGGAACATGGAAACTTGTGGATCCACATTTTCCTGTTGTAGATCCACATTTTAAAACAAATGACATCTTAAGGACAGCATGGTTCATTACAGACACTTCAAAAATATACACTGCAAAGGAAACATGTATGATCCCAGCTCAGAGAGCAAAATACAGTTACATGAGAAAAGTGCATTACCAGATTAAAAAATCAACAATAAGCAAGGCAACAAAACAAACCTTAAAAGTACACTTTTGTAAGACTTATAAATTCTTAAAGACAAAAAAAAAAAAATCTTGAAAAAGCTAACATGAGCATTCAAAGCAAAATAATATTTCTAAAGCGTTTAAAGCCTGTCCATCAATATATACAGCAGATCAAACAATACTCAAAGACAAAATTCAGAGATCAGAACACTCAATTAATTTCCTTGGTTAAACAGCAGTCTGAAATTTAATTTAATTCTGCTTTAATTGGAAGCAACTTACCTGCTTTGCTTATTTCCTGGAAGATTTTTAATAGAAGAGCTTTAGGGATGCGGCCAGTTTTTCTGACAGAGTTATCCACTTTATTTAAGGCCCAGTCAAACTGCCAGGTCTGTCTGGTTCGAACTTCTGAAACTGGTTCTTCTTTAACACTTCCTTCCTCTTGAGGTGCAAGTGTAAGGAACCTTATTTGGCTCACAATGTTTCTGCTTGAACAGAAACAAACAAAAAAATAAAATTACATTTCTGTGAGTCATTTTGGATCTAGACTAGTCACATAATGTCACAACGATAATGCACTGCTTGCTGATGAACAGTTTCAAAAACATTCCATTTTAAAATAAACAAACCAATATAAGTGATTCGTTTCAGTCTTTCTACTTAAGAAGTCAAGTCATACATTTTCTCACAGTGCCACATTTCCCTGAAATTTTCAGTTAGTTTCACCTCACAAATTCAATGGTTCAAATAACATTCCCACAAAAATAAAACTTTTAAGTCATCCAAGAGCTATAAGTCTATTGTCCCATTACAGCTACTCACTAAAGCTCTCACAAGGTTTTGAAAAATCTCAAGAACAGTCAGAGACAGATCTTCCAGAACACAGTAAATCAAGGCAGCAAATCATACCTTCCTCAATTAAAATGCACAAGAACTAATGCAGAGGTCAGCATGTTAGACAGCAATGCCTTGAACACCAACAGGATCGTTCCACATTTTACAGAATTGACAATAACCAGCATGAAGCACCCACCCATTCTGCCATGTAAACCAGACATTAACAGCAGATTTGTTTAAACATTTACTTTCTCAAAATAAAATATGGGAACAAGAACCATAATGAGAAAGTGTTCTTATTTTCAGCAAAGCAATAAAATGTTTGCCTTTTATTGTTTTAAAAGAGCAAGTTAATATACATAAGAATAAAAAAAATGGAATACGTGCCACACCAAGATTATGAACAGCCTGCGCAGGTGAAATTATCATTACATACAAGTATTTCAGGAAGTCTGTTCTCAACTGCATAAAATAAAACAGATTATTCTCCTCCAGAATCCTATACAAAAAAAAAAAAAAGAAAAAATAGTAATAATTCCTGGGTGGCAAAAAAAAAGATTCAGCAACTTCTGAAATTGCCCTCCCTCATCTCTGGCTCTTCAAACAACTCTTCAGCTAAATTTTTGTAAGCTTTCTAGACTAGGTTAAAAAAAACCCCAAAATCCCAAGTTTTTATTCCCTGCTGTTACAGGTGCTCCATTACTATAGAGTAATGGCTCCAAATTTTGTGAAATGGCAGCCTAAAAGCCAGGAGTGATGACATTCCCTACAAAACCATTTCCTGCCCCTGAAGCTTTTGCACAGGTCTGTCTGCTGGCTGGTTTCTCACTCAACAGTCATAGCTTAAGGCCCAAGGAGATAAGTCCAGTGGAGGAGAAAAGCTTGCTAGTGGCAATTCCATGTTTCAGAAGCACTGGCAGCAAGCTGCTAAATGGCACAGAAATCATCACTGGGGTACAAAATACAGACTGGTGGTTTACCATCTGGTTGCCTCTTGTGAGCAGAAAGTAGTCCAAAAGACCAACTTTTTCCTTGCTGTTTGAAATCTTGATTTGGTAACTCAGCAGGCCATAAATTCTAGAAGTAGCCTGAAGCACAATCTCTTTCCTAATAGAGCCATGATAGCAGTTTCATAGATTATATTTGATTTTTAAAAAATCCTTCAATAATGAAGAACAACACTACTATTTGGCATTATCTTTTTCAAGAACACGATTTTTGCATTGCCCTATCTTCTAAAGTTTCCTCATGAAGAATATTCCAGAGCCCAGCTAACTATCTGCATTGTATTTCACTAGGGAAAGGATAAGGAAGAAAGAATTGAAGAAGGGAAGAAAGACTGACAAAGAACAACAGATCCCCTCCTTCAGTCTCAATTCCATTTCCTGATAGATGCAAGTTCCCACTAATTCCTTTGGGCTAGCTCTCACTTTATTCAGATCCCTCTGTGAGTTTATTCACTTACTAACCGAGCACAATACCAATTTATCCACTTCTACAAAAAAGTAAAATTACTATTCCATCAGGTTAGAGTGGAAACAGAATGAACCAGGAATAAAAAGAAATTGAGAAAGAAAAAGTACCTAAAATCAGAGAAATAAAATAGAAATAAAACTAAACAAACTAACAAAATTAGGAATTAGAAATAAAAACAAACAAAAAAGAAAAAAAGCTCTGAAACACCACTTTTCATGGTAAGCACCTTGTCAGATTAACATCAAACTTTTTTGTTGCTACTAGTAATGCCATGTCTCACTAAAAGTATTCTCAAGGGTGTCATTTTCCCCAGTTCTTTCCCTCCTTTTCCTCTTCTCCTTCTATTGCCTCCTATAACCAGACACAGAACACTTTTGAAAAAGAGAAGTCATTAGACTAATTAGCATACAATCCAGTAGCACAAGGTAAGAACAACAGTAAGATAGTAAATTTTAACTCCTCCAGGATTTAACAAACAAGTGAGATACCTAGAACTTAAATTTACAACACATAAATAGCAATACTCAACTTTGAGCCAGTGGATAGCTAGAAGAATGAAACTGTAATGATTGCAAGTTATCTTTTTCTTAAAGATATAAGTTAAAACAGAAAATGGTATCATTCACTCTTATATACCCATTAAAAGAGCTACTTGAAAGCTTTTCAGAATACTTCCAGAAAGGTTAGAAAAATGCTCTGGAAGCTGTAGCAACACAGGGCTTTATTTGCAACACAGAAATTTATACTTTAATTTCCATTAACAATCAAAGCACAAGTGGACACAACTCTTGTGCTTCAGGTTAGAATTTAAATGCTTTTTCCTATAAAAACCTGCTAATGTTTTATAGTATTTTTCAAATTACTGAACAGTATTTTATTACATACAGCACACTTCTAACCATAAACAAATTGGTATCTACAGTTCTTAAGTCCTGCACTGTTTTAAGAAAGACATCTTTGTAAGAGTCTCCACCTGTCAGAAGTCACAAATATTTTAAAGCACTTGCACAGCACCATCAGATTAAGTGTAAAGATAAAAACATTATGTGCATGCTCAACATAAGCTGGTTAACAGCAAAAGAAGACTCTAAAGTTTCATTTGCTACTAAACTCTCCTGCTTAGCATTTAGCAGGACACTATTTATAACTTAAAAGGTAAGTTTCAATTGCTACAGTTGCACACTGCAAAACACTACACACATATATGTATTATTTTTATACAGTAACTTCACCTTCTGAAAGGTGAGCAGAATTGAGCATTTCTATTTACACCCCCCCCAATATTACCAAATAAGGTACTGCTGCTTCTGTTAATTTATACTGATTAAAGACATTTTAAGGAATGGCAATATGGGAGTCCGAGTTTCATTTTGAGACAGACAGGTGAAAACAGTTTGAGATGATAAAACAACCTGAGGAACTCAAACTTTCACTGGAATCCACCTAACTATCATCATCAATCTGAAATAAGTTTCAGATAAGGTACACTCAGCTGTACCTCACCATATGTAGGCCTTCAGCATTTGAATGAATTACACTTTTAGCACTAAGGTACTGCGTAATGTTAAGCCAATCCTATAGTAAGAATTTGTTAAAAATAACCGTGGCTTCAAAAGCTGGATGAAGCTGCAGCATCTACTGGTTTGAATCTGGTATGTAGCACTACAAATCAACGAAGAACTCAAAATTAAATTTAAATAAACAAAAAGACCAAAAAAGAGCTCACTATTTTATAAGATGAAAGATTGAGCAGACCAGAAAGTGAGCTTCCAAAGAAAGATACAGACTTAACGAATTAAGGGACACAGCCTAAGGTTTGATCTCAGGCAACCAGTCAAACAGCAGGAGAACAGAGTAGGCAACCTCCCTACGAAACACAAAAAGAAGTTAACAATTAAGAAGCTAACAACACACAATTAAATCAAATAGAAAAAAAAACAAGGATAAAAATCAAGAAGGCCACATTAACCATTTCTGTCAGGAAGTGGCCTAAAAAGGCAGCCAGAAAAGTTGCTAAATTTAATAAAAATGATTTTCGAAATTACCTCTTCACAAGGAAAAAATGACAGCTCATACACTGTTTGGCTTTCAAGAAATGTTAATTGCAACCATCTGTAAATTTTAACTATCATTACTAATTTTAACAAGGAAATGGGGGTGTAGGTGAGAATATGGAAGAATGACTCAAATAATTCCTGAAAACATTAACATATACTGAAGGCAAATTACTGGCTCTTACTCAAACTCCAGTCCTTTGGATTTACTCTGAAAAATCCATGGAAGTTGTGGGAAAAACAGAAGCCTAACAAAAAAAATACAGATTGATATACAGGCTTTTGGCACCACTTTACCTGACAATCTGCTCATAAGCAAAACAAGGAGACAGAATGTACTTCTAGCTGCAAAATATTGGTCCAGTTGTTGTGTAAACAAAAATTTTAAATACATATACAAAATTAAAATGTGGTTCTATGCAGAACTGGGAATATTGCCGGGGAGTCCAAGTGAAGCTATCTCCTGACCCAACTAGCAAATGACTGGCACAATCCATGTGCAATAATAGCTTCAATACAGAACACAAGAAGTTTGTTTTGGACAAAACACAAATGCAGGAATTTACTATAGGGTACAACTGGCTAAGCAGCGCAGCACAGAGGGTACTGAAAATGAGGCATTGCTAAGCATGAACTGTCCCACAGCAAAAAGAATTCAAATTCTCAGCTCCTAAACACAGGAACATAGCTAAAATACAGATAATGATCTCTTCAACATGGTATGATTATTCAGGAAAAAATACCAAGTATGAAAGACCCAAAGGACTCATCTATCCCATCCCACTCTCCAAACACAGAAGCAACTGAACCTAATCCATCAGGAATCACACAACCAATATTAATGGTTGTAATATTAAGTGTAACTAAATACTTGAATAGGATACTTCAGTCAAGCTTGCTCATTTGGAAGCTTCTAAAGTAAGATTAGGAGTGGGGAAAAAAATCTATTATGCATGACCTTGATATTTCTGATCCTACCTCAGTACTAAATGTTTGATTACACAGTTTTATGATGTAATCATATTTTCCCGATTATTTTAATTCACTTTTTTCAGACTTCAATGCTATGCTGCACAACAAAACACATACTTCCCTAAGAGCTGCAATGAGTACCAAGTATTTACTTTCATCTATTACCTCCAAAAGGCATTTTAAGATTTTCTCTATGTGAAACACTTTATTTGCAAGCACATAAAGCTTGCAAAGTAAATAAAGCTGCACAGTCAATTTCAGATCTGTTTGAATGAGCAATCTGGTTCTTCCACAAAACGTGTAATTTCTCTCTACTACACTTCAGAACTGGGAGAAGCTTGAAAGGATATATTGAGCCCTATGAAGCAATCTCTCTCCAACTCCCACAGTCACAAGATTAGAAGCAGTCTTCAGATATTGGAGCCTTTACACCATTTTCAGCTTAATCTCTACAACTGCAACCCTTCCCTACACAGGAAAGGTTAACTGTGCATTTGAAATCCCAAAACAGTGATAACTCCACCTCCTGTTTAGGTTACAATATTGGGAAAGCAGCTTAAGATAAACTCACAGAAAGACTGATGCAGAGATGAAGTGTGCATGGAGAAATTTATATCAAGTCAACCAGTAAAATTCTTCTGTTTATAAGGGTTTAAGTAGAAATCGCAGTGCTGTACCCACATACTTATGTCTTCCACATTGTTAGAGCAGACTTAAGGCAGTGCCTTTAATTTCCTATAGGAACATATCTTACATACAAGCCTAAGTAAAAAAAGTAGGTGATGTTCATGTTTCCCCTCACAGCAGCAGAAAGGTTACTTTCTGTAAAACTTGATCAATTTCAAACATTAAAAAAATATATATTTATATATTCAGCTATATATTTATCCATACATTATTTATATATTTGTATAAATATATGAAGATAACCACATGTTTAATTAAAATATTAGACATTCGCCTCCCTTTATCAGAGCCACAATAAGGTAGTTGCTCTACTTTTTCTACAGAAAGTATTGAATATTTTGTTATTTCTAAACTAAATAGGCAAAAACTGCATGAAATAGTTCTCAAAATCAAGCCATGTTCAAAGCAGAATAATGGTAAACTTAAGTGAATTAGAATTCATTAGTGTACATAAAAGCACTCCAGATCTAACACTGAATTCAGTAAACATAACACTAAATTTACCACCTGAGATCCCAGCATGATTCACACAACTGTTAAAACAGCACTTGTACTGTTAGCCATGATCAGCTATACAAAAAGGCCACAATGTTCAGGCCACCATATAGCTGTTTCAATGAGATATAGGAGGATCTTACCAGAGAGAAAAATTCATGTCTTTCCATGTAGATTGACGAACTTTGTGTTTCTTGGAGAATATCTAAAAAATTCCCTAAGTGATTCACAAGAAGTAAAAGAGAAAATCTTTGCTTTGTACTACACTTAAGATCTTAGGAAAAAACTCATCACTGAAAAGGGTGTCAAGCACTGGAACAGGCTGGCCAAGGAATTGTCAGTCACCTTCCCTGGCAGTGCTCAAAAGACAGGTATGTGAGGTACTTGGGGACACAGCTTAGCATTGCAGTTGGTAGTGTCAGTCAAGTGTTGGACTAAATCTTAGAGATGTTTTCCAACCTTAACATCTCTAAGATTCTGTGATTTCTTGGGAAGTATCTAGGCATTTTATATCCATCACTAAAACACTTAACTACAACAGCACAGCATGTGCAACTGTATTAAACAAAGTATTATGAAAAGCAAGTCTACTCTATGCCTCCTCTGCATTTGAAGACCCTTCCTTCTATCATTTTGTTAATGTAAATAAGCATTCAGTTCTATGCTTTCATTAAGCATTCAGTTCTACATTTCTGCCTATTGGTAATAGATTGCTGAGTATGATAGTGAATAGTCAAAAAGAACTTGTTTCCAGCTAATCTAAAAAGAAAAAAAAAAGAAAATTAAAATGCATCATTCACTTAGCCATGAATCATTTGGGTCTTTAATTTGTGACTTAATCAAATCCATCCCCCCCAGTCTGAAACCTTTTTTAAAAGGATATTCACTCTCCCATCTTACCAACGTACTTGAAACACAGCACAATGGATCAAAAAGCAAGAGTTCTTACAAGCACCTTCTGTGCTGGTTTTGCCTGGGTTAGAGTGAATTTTCTTCAAAGTAGCATGTATGGGGCTGTCTTTTGGATTTATGCTGAGTTCAGTTTTAAAAAAAAAGACAAGCTCACGAAGGAGCAGGGTCCAGGCAGGACGTTTGGGCCTGTAGAGAGAAGAACCCAAACTCGAGCAGGTTTGCTAGCTTGATTTCACTTTATTATTGTATTGATTCTCCTTGATTTTCATCTTCAGCTATACTTCCATGATCTGTATGCTTTAGCAGCCTAACTGTTCTCCTTCCCTGATGTAGTCAGACAAGGTGGCCAGCAACAGGAGGGTGTCATAAGAATGGAGCCAAGACCCTATTTCTGAGCACTAACTTTCCCACAGCAGAAAGCTGCAACATCAAACCATAACATCATTACCTACAGTACGTAGAATAAAGTCCCCCCAAAATATCCTGATGTTAACTCAAAAATCTACTCCAAACACTCGTCAGTGGAGAGGTTTGCTACACTGTTCTTGACAGTCAGATACTAACAGGAAATTCAAGCATTTTTTTGCCTAGTGAAGCTTCTGTAAGTTCCAGTAAACCACCTGGACCATGTAAATCAGCGCACTGCTGAAATCTGCTCCTGTAGATCTGAAGTTTGTTGTACTGGTCTGCTGAAGTTTACCTTCAATGAAATTGCATGGCAGGAGAGTGACGATGTAGCCCAAGTTATTTCACATTTCATAGCAGAGGTGGTCAAGTGAAAGAGTAAATTTGTCTTAAATCTGACTTGCTATGAAATGCTTCTCAACCATTAGGACATGCATCTCCTATCCTAACTCATTTTTCAAAGAAGCTTAGATTAAAAATCAAAGCAATAATGATGCTTTGATAAAACCTTGGCTTGAATGTGATGCTCACTCTTTCACATTTCTAAAGAAGTTCACAGATTTGCAACTTTTCTGTAACCGTTATTGTAATGGTAGTCACAGACTTGCCTCTGAACTGACTTTATGTTCAATGCTAAAGTGACTATACCAAGCACATGGAAACATAGTTATTTACACAATTTTCTTGCAAAATGCTAGATTATTAGATTATTCCTGTTTATTTATTTAATCTTAAAACTGAGTGTCTTTCCCTGCTATTCCAAATAGACTGCAATTCATTCTCAAAATAATCTTGAGACCTGAACAGCAAGTATAGTAAGCCCAAATGTTGTCCATATGCCAGTCTAGTTCTTCAAAGGACGTCCAGTTCCAGAATTTAAGGTTTGAGCAAAAAAAAAAAAAATTTATTTAGATCATATGCTTAAGATATGAAATTTCAGTTTGTAAGTATTACCTTTACTTTACACTTTGACTCTAGATCATCACTTGTGCACTAGGATGCCTAAACACACAGTAGTGTGACAGGGAGATTTTAAGTGAAAACTTGTCTTAGAAATGAAATTACTGGACAAGAGGAATGTACAAAAAGTTTCAAAAGAGTTTTCAGCATGAGCACTGAACTACGCTACTGAAATTAAGCATAATTTGGTGTGAGAAAAAAGTACTGGGAGAGAAACAACCAATAAACCAAACCCCAGCTGTAAGAAACAAAATATCATCACATAAAGCACTTCTAAAGTTCTTTCTAGAAATGGAGTTCTAGGTTATAAAAACAGTTAGCCCTTCACCAAGTCACATATAAATTTCAATGAATATTATTTCTCGCAACAAATTAACTTAGGGAATTAAGCTTCCAGTTGAGTAAAACAAAAATTAGTTGCTAGAAAGAAGAAATGTTTACTGATAATTTGTAGATAACCAAATGTGTCATTCTGTTGCCAACCATAAACCAGATAGTCCTGGTTCCTGGTCCTTCCCAAACTGGTCTACTCCATCCTTCACACCAACTTTAGCATTTGTTGGCATCTGATACACTTCAATGATTAAAGACCACAGAAAACTATTTTCTTAAAGTAAGATTATGGCCAGGCTAGCAATAAAACAGCCCCAAAGTAAAACTAATAAGCACTAAAAGTAGGGAAATTAACAACAATGTCCTTATTTTGAGAGTGAGACTTCCCTCTAGGAGGTCTCAATTTCTGATTCTTGTCTTTTCCCATCCATTCTTGTGAAGGAGCTCTGGAATTCACGAAATCCTCTGCTAAACATATTTATCTATTTAGAGTGGCAGAAAACTGTTATGGTTTTCTACCAGGATTTAAGCTACAGTGACTTGAAGGAAGCAATAAGTATAGATAGATACAGTATGACTCAAGAGACAGAACAACTTGGGTAGCACTAAGCCCTTATATCAGCTCATAAATCTATATGTGTCTGAAATTGTACTAAGGAAGGTTTGTGTCTCTAAACTTCCTGCAGAGCACTAACCACATGTAAGTGTTGTCAAAACTGCAGCCGGGATGCACACAGGTGGGTAGGATAGGCTGAGTTTTCCACCCTACCTGCGTGACAGAAGGGAGACAAAAGCATGGCAAAGAAATTTAGCCGTGCCGCCTCACAGGAGACACAGCAGAGTCTGAGGGCACGAAGAGGAAGCCCAGATTCCAACTGTGCAGGTACTCAGAGTCAGTCACAGAATCATTTAAGTTGCAAAAGACCTCCAAGATCATTGACTCCGACCACCTTGTCAGCTATAATCAGAACACCAAGTGCCAAGTCCAGTCGTTTCTTGAACGCCTCCAGGGACAGTAACTCCACTCCATCGCTATTTATCTCCTCTAGTCTTCCCCTCTTCCTCGACGCCCCTCCACACGGCGTGTCCCCCGGAGGTCAGGGTTCGGCTCTGCTCTGAGCCCAGCCTGGCAGAAGGCGCGGGCAGCCAGGCCGCCCAGCCTGAGAGCAGCGGGGCTCCCGCGCGGCCTTTGCCCTGCCCTCACCCCGAGGCCGCGCACACGCGGTGAGGCCGGCGGGCCGGCCTGGGGCGAGCGCTGCCTCGGAGCCCCCGGGGCAGCCGCGGCAGGCGGCGCCGCAGGGCCCGGCGGCATGGCCGGCAGTGCCCTTGGGCGTGCGGAGCACAGCCTCAGCCGGCCTCGCCAACCCTACCAGGCAGCGCGGCGGCGCGAAGTCTCACCTGGCGGGGCCGGGCGGTGGGGCGGCGGCAGCGGGCGGGCGGAGGAGCGGCGGGAGCAGCGGCGGGAGGCGCGGGCGCAGCGCCCGGAGGCGCCCGGCGGAGCTCAGCAGCGCGGCCATGACCGCCCGCAGCACGTGAGCCTCGCGCCGGCGCTGCGCCGCCGCCGGCCCCACGTGACGGGGGCGAACCATTCCGGTCAGGGGGGAGGCGCTGAGCCAGGCCTCGGAAAGGGCCCGCTCAGGTGCCAGCGCTGCTAATTTCCACCCCGTACCGCCGATGGGCCGTTCCACGCAGGCCCGGGTTGGGCCGCCCGGCAGCCAACCGGGAGCGGCCCCGGCGGAAGGCGGGCGCGCGGGAGGAAGCGGCGGGAAGCGCTGGGATTCCCGGCGGGCGGTCCTGGGAGTTCTTCCGTGCCGGGCCGCGGGACCTGCTGGCCCTGCCCGCCTCGCTCTCCCCGTCTGCCCACCCAAGTACTGCTGCCCTGCAGCCCGGCGGTGGCAGTCGCTTCTTCGCTGCCCCTGAGGGGTTCCAGACCCTACCGAAAGCGTAGCGGGCCGGCGTGTACGCCAGGGAAGCCGTGGGGAGTTGGGCTAGAAAAGCTGCTGGTCGCTATCAGCCTTTCTGCCGAAATCTTATCATCGCCTGGGAGTGACGGGCAGAGGGAAGAACTTTATTAAACCGAATATCAATAGTAAATCTCTGCCTGAGCTTGCAGATATTTACTAAGAGGCTGCCTGAATTGATGCTTCATTTTAGCATCCAAGTTAACCTGGTTGCTATGACATAAAACATTAACTGAAGTACCTAGAAATTGAAGGCATCTTTTCATGCAAAAACCACATCATTATTTTTGCTGTAACTTGCAAATAATTACTCTAAAGGCAGATCGACTATGACCAGCCATTTACCAATTACCATTTACTTGGAAAGACTTGTCTCATCATCAAGATGCAAAATGCTCTGTTTTTAAATGTTACGTACACTCATTTTTGTTATTTATCAAAGTCCTGGATGTTCAACATTGCTCACTGAGGAACGAGTTGCAGCTTGTAAGACAATATTTGCAATGTTACTGCTTATCATGGCTTCTGCTGTAGCAGTGTTACAGAGTTTCATGGAATAAAGAGATCAGTCTTGAGAGGAAAGCTAATGTCTTTACAAATAATTTGGGTGAAGCTATGAGCATTAACATCTTTCAAATGGGTCAAAATATCTCTACTAACTTTGGACAGCAGGTTCCTTGCAGAGCCCAGACAGCTTGGCTCCTGAAACAGACAAGGGTCTGCACAAGCCTGAGCTTCTGAATTTTGGGATAAAATAGTAGGTTCAAGGGGGGAATACGTGGTAGGTGGTTTGGGAAGGCTTCACCTTACTAGTACCACAGACAATGGGGAAACGAAGAGGGCAACATGTGGCCAAGAGTTAGGATAAAAGGAGGCTGTGCCCTCCAAAACCTTGAGAGAGGAAACCCCATGTTAGAGCCCCTGAGAGCTCACTTTAGTGAAACAACAAAAAAATGCCAATGTTATTTACAATAAGGACCAGAAATGATACAGTGAAGAACTGTGTCTAGGTTTGAAAGACATGTCTGCTAAGAAAGCGGGAACCTCCCTTGGAATGGAGAATATGATCCCCTTCCCTCTGAATTATTATAACCTTGAAATTAAGGGGCTTTCAGGCAAAGATATGGGAAAAGGAATGACAGTTCTTTACTAGCTTGTGTACATACTACAAGGCAGATAAACAGCAACAACAACCGAGAGCAGACGGCCCAGTGGAGTCTCTTGCTGCTCTTCAAGCGCTTTCCCCTTGGGTGCAGTTCCGGCCACAGCCAGCAGGAGCGCTGGTGGCTCCTGGCCAGGCAGGGCAGGTGCGGTGATTCCCCTGCCTGCAGGGGGCGCTGCGGCGCGAGTCCGGCCGCGTCTCCCTCACGCGGTAACGGGCTGGGCTGGATGGCAGAAATGGGCTGCAGCAGGAACCTCGGAGCAGCGGCTCGAACGCCAGGGCGGGCTCACATCCTGCAGCAGAAACTCGGCAGCTGTGGCAGGAGCTCAGGAGCCCTGGGGTGTCCCAGCACGCGGGGGGTGTGTGGCTACAGTACAGCAAAAACCGCGGAGCAGTGGCAGGGAAACAGAAGGGCTGGGCAGCGGCAGCCCAGCTCCTGGACACCGCCAGGAGAGCCTTCCTTGGGGGTTGAAAGGGTTTGTGGTCCCAGGGTTTCCTCTGAGGCACCTGAGCAGATGGTGAAAAGGTCCTTTTTTTGTGAGGTATGGTGTTAATAAGGTCCCAATGCAATGACCGCTCCCACAAGCAGAGCTTCACTCCCTGTAGAAGAAGGCAGCAGGAGGTGGAACCCAGCAGTGGTGGCGTAATCTCCCACAGCAACTGAAGCCTGTTTCCCCTCCAAATGCCAAGAGAGCAGAAGCACCAGGAGCTGCCCCAGCCCCTTTCTTTCCAGCCCAAATCTGGGTATCTACCCCTCCAAGAGAAACCCCCCCAGCTAAGAGAGTATCTGGCTGCACCCTTCTTGAGACAACTTCTTTTGTCTCTCTTAAGTATTGCTCTCTTAGCAACATATGGGAGAAAATTCCCTGGGAGAAAGAAACAGAATGGAAAACCCTAAACACCAACAGACTGGAAGATAGAAAAAAAATGAGATGACATTTGTTAGCATAAGAATTTCTCTGTAATAGTAAATGAAGTTACTGAGATTTCACTGCTGCTGAATCAGTAAAAAGTACTTTAAGAAGTGTTTTAGCAGGAGAACACTGGGACAGATACTTACTAAGAATTCCTCCAAAGGATGAAGAAAATGCAGAACTCTTTGTTTGATAATCCAGTTGGTGGAAAACTGGATCTGAAACAAAAGGCTGCTCAGAGACTTTCGGTCTTTTCACTGCTGACTGAGAAGCTGGGAAGACATGATTCTGCTTCACAGGTAAAGACAACTGCTTGGTTGATGTGAAAAAGAAAATAGGTCCTGAGAAATTCATTCAAAATGTGATTTAGCTGAAACAGGAGACTTAGGAAATTATATTTCCTGAAGTTCTCTAGATGAGAGGGTCTAGATCACATTTATCAAGATCTGAAAATGAGAAAAACTTCGTTAATTGAGACATAATGTTTATGGAGTCTAGGTGAGAGTTTTAGCTCTCTGGATGAAGAAGATGAGTTGTGTAATTAGGAATGTTATTTGTGGAGAAAAAAATATTAGCCTTTTAATGTAAAAATCTAGAGAAAGCACTGTGTCACTAGTAGTCGTTGAGAAGTTTTTCTCCCTGCAGACACATGCCATAGACCGCATAGTCTAAAAATATTGGCCTGATTCACTCTGCTCAAGGAATTTATTCCCATTATTCAGATAATTTCCCCTGGAGATAATAATTAAACAGTGCCAGGTTATGTTCCTGTGCTCTGGAACTGTGTCTCTGGTATTGAATTCCTATTCTCTATAATAGTTTCAGCCTATGCCAACAATTGCCTGGCAAAGTTTGAGGAATTAGCATCAATCAGCTTGGGACCATTGCAGTAGGTGGTTTGGAGATGGCCATGCTATGCTGGAGAGTGGGAGGATTTAAAAGCAAGGATTCTAGCAAAATTCTTTCAGTCATCTGCATACTACCTCTACTGGAACTCATCAATTCTCTCAAGGTTTCTGCTAATTCCATTGAGAATTTATCATAAGCACTTATTATTAGCTTTTAAAATTTAGTTGAAATGTGTCATAGAAATTTCCAAAACAAGTGTTATAATGACATGGGTAATTAGAGTTTTCCTCATTCACTCTCCTGTCCTTCAAATAAAACCCTGTGTGAACAAAAGATTTTAAAAAACTAATTTATGCTACAGTTCACTTTGGAAACTTGGAAAATCCAAAGTTAAAATGATGCTATAAATGCATCCCCAGAATCTCAGTGTAAAACTTTTGGAGTGAATGATCCAAGTCATGTCAAAGTGAAGGAAACATAAGAGGACATGCAGAAGAGAACCAGTGTTGCATGTAGGCAGTTTGGATGTGGCTGGTGTGTGTCAGAGCATAGATGGTAACAAGGGTTGTGGCTCATATAGGAGGTTTCTGAGAGGTTGACCATTGAAAGAGTCAGACATAGGCTGTGCAGTGGGGTATGGGTGAATTTCTGGGGTCCTTTAGCAGTCTCAGATGTGTCCTCTATTGGTACTTGAGCTGTGTGGTCGGGCCATCAAGTCCCTGTTGGAAATGTGGGGCTCCTGTCTAGATGTTTCAAGGCAGGAAGTTTTCAGGTGATGACAAGGCATCCTGTGGTGTGTAGGGAAGATATTGTGCTCCTAACCTCCCCATACTTTGGCTTGTTGTATCCCATTCCCTAGATTCAAATGGCCTCATCTGGAGGCAGCCCTGTGCAGATGTCACCAGTGCAGTACGACATCCATTCCCCACCAAGGTCCTAATTCAAGGTGGGGCATGATCTACGTTACACAACAGGGAGAGGGAGCATAGTGGAACACAGTTCCCAGAACTCATTTTGTGGCTGCATTCCTCTTGAGAAGTGCACTATCAGGAAGGTTTGCCATGGAGAGGGTAATTTGCAGCCTTTACCTGTGACTCTGGGGGAAGGTGGGCCATGGAATTGTGAGGGTGGTGAGATACTTACGTATAAATAATGTTAGTATCATTTTTTTTTTTTTTTTTGATGGCTGATTAAGTTTAGATTTCAGACGATGTGTTATTTAAGAAGTTCTGGTATGAAGAATATGCATCCTTAATATTTCTTGAGGTAACATGACCCTTCCCCATGGCTTGTTCACTTAACCTGACTAAAAGTGTTGGCTTAAGCCTCTTGCCTAATCTCGGGCACACAGCTCTGGAAGAGGTGACTCTCAAGCTAGCTCAAGATCAAAGAATAATTATGAATGTGTTTCTCTGTGATATTTGGTATATTTATATATAGATTTAGATAGCTCTATATTTAGATAATATACAGATACTCTTCTGACAGCAAAGAAAATCTAAGTGAAATTTCTGCTTGTCGAGCTTTTTGTACACTTTTAATATCTCATTTCCATTTTGTTCTAGGACAAAGTAGGAGCAGCTTAAAGTACTCACACACTTGTTACTTCAAACTCACTTTTTCCAGTTGAATTCTTCAAACTCACTTTTTCCAGTTGAATTCCTAATATTTCTCAGATCTTGTGAAAATGCATATTCCAGCTTCATTTGCAAAAAAAAGAAAAAATAAATGAAAAGCATAAACTGAGGATGTCTGATGAATTTAGAGAAAAAATATGTTAAAAGAGTGGGGATTTTTTAAACAAATGTAAGTTTCTCAAGGTTGCTTCATGCTAGCAATAATGTGATTTCCTTGTTTGGGATATTTTCCACGTTCCCAGATTCCCTCCTTTTATTACTTCAGTGTCCTTCAGGTCTTGTAATGTAGCTGTTGTTATATATAGCAAAGCAGGTGCTCCATGAAAAATCTCTAGTTGCAAATAGGATTGAAGTCACTGAGAGTTTTGCACTAGATGGGTTTTATTTTGAGGGGATAAAAATGAAGTGAGATATTCAAGAGCTACAGAAGTGAGGTAGAGATGGTACAAACATACATGTTCAGATGAAAAGTGTGGAAATGTGACACAGAATAGTTGGAAAGGAAGGAGAGATCTGAGATGGGAGTAATTGAGTAATTGGAAAGGTTGCTGATTGGAAAAGTGTGTTGGTTTTGGCTGGGACAGAGTTAATTTTCATTAGTATTTTATTTCACTATTTATTGGCTGGGACTGGGTTTTGGATTTCAGCAGGAAACAGTGCATGGGATGCATTCAGCATTAATGAGCAGCACTTACAGTCAAGGCCTTCTCTGCTCCTCACACTGCCCCACCAGCAAGGAGCTTGGGGTTGCACAGTGGGTTGAGCCCCACTGACCAAAGGGACATCCCACACCATATGGCATCATGCCCAGCACTAAAACCAGGGGCAAGGTTGGCTGCAGGACCACTGTCTGGTGAGCAATTGCTTTAATTTGCACCACTTGCCTTTCTTGGATTTTATTTCTCTATGTTATTTTTCTTTTCATCATAATGAAACCCCATGAGTGTTCTCAGCCCATGAGTTTGCTCACATTTACCCTCCCAATTCTCTTCCCCCATCCTGCTGGGGATAAAGCAAGCTGCTGAATGTGTGGTGCTTAGTTGGCAGCTGGGATTAGACCATGACAAAAAAGGATTGCTGTTCACATGCAGAAACAAGATGAAAGAAAGCACAGCTCACTTTCAGGAAGATGGTGAGAAGATTTTTTTTTTTTCCTGGACTTTTAAGTTTACACTTTGCTGCTCAGATGCTTTGGGGGCCTGTTAATCTTTCAAGTGTCAATTGTTTCCACTCTTCCCCCAGAGTAAATTCCCCTATCCCTGCTGTAAATTTTCTTAAGTTTAAGGCAATATCAGATTTTATGGAGATCTGACAGCACAGCTTTGATGGTGTTGGCATATTGCTTTGGCATATTGGTTTTCTGTGCTCGGAGTCTGGCAGTGTGGTAAAATCAAACCAAGGAACTGGAACAGGAACTAGCAGTAGCAAGTAAAAATCAAAGAGCCATGTTTTAGGATTTGTAGAATAGTATCCAAGCGTCTTGTTGAAATTGCAAGCAAGAAGGCAAACCTGAGAGGTGGAGAAAGATGAATAATAGACAATTTGAATGGAAAATTGTTTCTTCAGAGCTCTGTTGATTTCTATATAAAGAATGCTTGGTTTTCAGGTAAAACAATTCCTTTCCAATGGGCAATGGTGACCTAATCCCTAACAAAATGCTAAATTTATGTCTTATTGTATGTATATGTTAATTAAAATGTTTCTGCAGCAAAACTATGCATTTGCTCTTGTTTGATCCCACTCAAAATCTTTGATGAACACTTTTAGAGCTGTACTGCACTGTAAAATAATTATTTCCACTGAAATTGCAAAAGGATTTATCTCCCTTGGCTCCTCAGCTATGTTAGTTTTGCAAGGTTAGTAGAAATTTTAATAAGTAGTAGTGCCTTTATTTTTGTAACCAAGTCAGCAGATCTTGTCCTGACTATCTACAGGGAGTAGATCTGATGAGTAAGAAGGTGCTTTTTTTGTAGAGTTACTTTTCAGAGGATCACAATATGAAAATGGTTATGACATAACTGGGTCACATCTGAAATTTTTCTATAAGCTGCATAAAATGAGAAGTTGAGGTAGCTGCTTTTGTCAGAAGGTATATTCTTTGAGCTGTAGTGAATCATACAGCCCAGAGATTTGCATATTTTACTGTTACTGAAAACTGCAAACCAATCATAAATCTGTAACCAATTACTAGTCCTTCGGTATCTTAAATCTTCATTTAAATAATAACAAAGTAAGAATTTTTATATATATATATATATGTACATACACACACACGTAAGTGTCACACACTGTATTTCTTCTGTCATTACCTTTGTTTTACATGTTAAACTGGATTTGGCTTACATGTCCCAGAGTTTGGCTGCTATGAGTATTGGAGAGGAAGTAGTTGGAGAAAACAGCAAAACAAGTTTCAGGAATATTAAAAATGAATTTCAGCTGCCTGTAGCTCCAGTATGTAATAAAATATTTTCAGATTTTGAGTCATAGTTTAACTTTTGATTGGAAACAGAAGTGGAATGATTTGGAGATCATACAGATTACTAGCTGGACTGGGAAATTATAATAAAACATTATTATGCTTTCAGGTTTTACTTTATATAAGAAATCTGATGCTGTTTTTATATTGCTGGGCACACTGACCAAATCTCTGTCAAATCTCCTCCTATCCCAAATAATAAAAAGAATTAATAATTCTGGATATTAGACAGATGAAGTAAAGAGCATCTAAACTCTAGACATCTGCTTTAGTATGAAGTATTTGCGATTTTCTCACAAGTGTTCTGATTTATCTTAATAATTGCTGGATATAGTTTAGGACTTGGGCAGTTAATCATACAGGATGTAGAAAGTTTAATCCTAAGGCCAGTTATACTCTGCAAAACCTGATCCACTAACATTAAAAGAAATGTTAAATCACATGCAGATTGTGTGTGCCTCACACGTCTGCCTCACTGGCGCACACACCAGGGACAGATACGGCATGCTGCTTATTTGTATGGCTCATTTAGCTGAGTAGCAATTTAGTTCCATTCAGGTCCTTCAAATATGAGGTGGCTGTCTAAAATGGCACTTGGATTGTTCTCTTTATGAACAATAATCAAATTCGCTTTCATTGTGTTGAAGACTTCTGTTTATATTTATTTCTCTTCCCTCGTGTTGTAGGTCGACAACCCTGAGTGACCAAGAAGACAGAAATATCCAGAGAGGTGTAAACAAGCATTTTGAAAGGTAGAGACCAAGAATCTCTTAAAATAGATCAGTCACTGCTGGAAAAAGTTTTTAATTTTTTTGGCAGCTGATCTACTTTGAGAAATTTTTTTGTTCTCTTGCTAATTTTTCCATCATCCCTGTTGGACATTTCTGCCCCACTGGTTAAGTCAAATGCCAAATCAAATGTTTATATGGCTGTGCTCTAGCTGAGGAGTAATATTTCCAATTGTGAAGATAGGGTAGAAAAAATTATATTTTACCTTTTTTTCCAGTGCAAATACTGATCGTCTTACAAAACAAAACTTTGAACTCAAGTGCAGTTAGTTTCTAAATTTATTTTGTTTCCCTGGGTTTTTTGTTGTTGTTGGTTTTTGGGGTTTTTTTGGGAGATGTTTGTTTCTTTCTGAGCTCCAGAATTTTAAAAACTTACAATCCAAACAGATATACTTACCGTAAACAGTATTCAGTGGTGGTCTTTTCCATGTTGCTTTAGGCCCTTGAATGGGTTTTATACTTTTTTCATGTTGTATCGTAAAAACAAAATATGGTGGGGATGGAGTTTTTACCCACAAGAAGTGCACATTTGTAGTGAAACATCTTTCTAGCTAGGTCTGTGTATGCACCCAGTGAGCTGGGGACAAAATGTCAGCTCAATTGAAATAAAATTTCAGTTAAAGAAAGTCGAATTCAGGGGTGAAGTCCAAATTTGCTTAACAAACAGCTTCAATTCCTTTGTGGTTTGTGAGTACTTTACATTTTTCTAACTAATTAGCTTTTATACTACTCAAGCATTTATCATTAAATACTGCAAAGTCTATCGAACTTTTTTTTTTTTTTTTTCATAAAACTCAGTTAGGGTGACTGGAATGGGTATCATTTAACTTTAGAGAGTAACCTGTTTCAGCAACATGGGTTGTGTTGCTAACATCTTCCCATTGCTGCAGTGTGTGAAGGCTGGAAAGTTCAAACATTTCCCTTGGGGCAGACACTGTCTGGATAAATTAAGATAAAAGAACAGTTGAATATATTGGGCTATCCATGTATTGGGCTATCCAGCACAAATTATCTCTATGAAAGAAGAAGAAATTACTAACATTTTAAACATATCTCCTGTGAAAAAATCCATTTTAGTTTTCCCTGTTGTGTCTAATTAATTGTTTTAAATACATGCCTTTGTGGTATAGAGGTATTTGTGTATTTCTGTAAACTCATGTTTTAAAGGCATTAATCAAAAGCATGCAAAAGAGATGGTATTTTTAGCAGTGCAGAAAGAAATTTTTCAAATGTGGATTCACCCTGCAAAATCCTCTGCTTATTATTGGAAAATATATGTTTTGATGAAGCCATCAAACACTTTTTGATTATTTTCCTAACTCAGTGACTCGAACAAGAATTTCACGCTCCACTAAGTCTGATTTTGTACACTGAATATTGGCTTAAAATGAAATTTAAAGAACAGCTTTGTCCCTGTTCATTTTGTTTCTTGATTGTTGCTGTTCTTTGGAAAGTACCAGTAAGAGCTGCTTATTTTCAGAAGGAAGAGTATATTGCACTCTTTCACAGTGAGAATTTCTTCCAATGTATTTGTCATATTTGAGCTGAATAAATGTTAGCAAGGAAAAAAAAAAACAAACAAACAACAACACACCAAAAAAACCCAGTTCTTAAATGGCATGGGTAGGTTTAGAAACTTGCACGACAAACTGAGATTGAAGGATTCTTCCTTCTCTTCTGCTTTATGCAAAGGAGCTTCTGGCTACATCTGAATGCCTGGAAAACTTCTCTTCCATCTAAGAGACCAGATGTCTCCAACATGCACCATGCTAGGCTTGCAGCATCAGTGAAAATCATGCTATGGTGTCTTGAGTCCTGTTTGAAGCTTAGGCACTTTATAATCTTCAGATATTCAGAATATATGTTCCCATATCTGATATAATGTCCTGCTGTTATGCAGGTACTCTGTAGTCAACATTTGGAAAAAAAAAAAAAAAAAAAAAAAAAAAAGGCAAGGAAGAAACAGATGTTAGGGAGAAGTTTTTAACTATGAGGGTAGTAAGGCACTAAAACAGGTCGCCCAGAGATTGAGTGGATGCCCCATCCTTGGAAATGTTCAAGGCTGGTTTGGATGGGGCCCTGAGAAACCTAGTCTAAGTGGAAGATGTCCCTATCCACAGCAAGGATATTGGAAGCAGCTAGTCTTTAAGGTCCCTTTCAACCCAAACCGTTGTCTGATTCTGTGATTTTTATGTAAGCAGGTTGAAACAGGTCATTCCAAGAGTTTCTTAGCAAATCTGTCTGTACCAAGATGTTGATTTTGAATGAAAATCTGAGGAATTCCAGAGAATTGGGATCTGCTCCTGCTGTAGCAGATAAGATATGGGATTTGGGAAATGTAATATAAGATAGCTATTTAGGCAAAGAGCCTCAAGAAAGTAACAGGTCAGCTGATTATGGACTTCAACAGAGATTTTAATGCTGAGAATGCACTTAATGTTAACCAACATGATTTCATAGAATTTAGGTCTTGTCAAATGAGATTGTTACTGTTTTGAAGGACAAGTCTGCTTGATACAGGTGACAGTTGTGCTGACACACTTCTAGAAAGCATTTGACCAATTAAAAATTACTGCTCTTCAACAATGGTAAATTCAGCATGAGTTAACTACTAATACACAAATTGTATTTGCTAGGAATGGTTAGCAAAATAAATTACAATCCAGTGAGGTCATATGGAGATAGTTTAGTATTTTACTTGAAATCTTGAAGAAAAGTCACTATTTGAATTAGTTAAAAAAGTCATGGATCAGTAAGTGATGGAAATAGTTCACTTACGCAAAATTATTTTAATTAAGTCAAGGTGGAACAGATAAACAATAACCAAGTTATTTCAGCCCATGTAAGTTCAGATGTGTTAGAATGAGTTGTCAGTGCTCAAGAGGACTTTATTGGAAAGGGAAGCTCCCTGGAGATGCATCATTACCTACGTGGGGCCTGCCTGTGATTGTCCTTTGTGTGGGTCAGGGCAGCACTAGGGAAATATATCAAAGTTTGAAAAAAATTTGATTTTTCAAGTAAATAAGCTTGACCTGATCTTTATACCCTGAAAAGTAGTTGCTCTCTTTGAAGCAGTGGGTTATGTGTCAAAGTGTGAGGCTGTTGTGTGAGCACAGTCTGATGTCTGTGGGGGAATCCATCTGTCACCAGGAGCTGAGAAACACTGAGGTAAGTAGCAAGAAGGATATACTAAAAATATTTCCTTCAACCTGTATTTTATCTCTGAGTCTTCACCCGCACCATCCTTTTGTTCTGCCAACAAGTGTTCATAGAGTTTCTTGATGAACTACATGGATGTATCAGTCTGGATTCGTTTTAACCCAGTTCATCTCCCTGGCCTTTTAGAATGCACAACCACACAAATCATAGAACAGTTTGTGTTGGAAGTGACCTCAAAAACCATCATCCAACTCCCCATCCTCTAGACCAAGTTGTTCAAAGCCCTGTCCAACCCAGCCTTGAGCACTGCCAAGGATAAGGCATCCACAACTTCTCTGGGCAACTTGTTCCAGTGCCTTACCAGCCTCACAGTGAAGAATTTCTTTCTAATGTCTAATCTAAACCTCCTCTCTTCAGTTTAAAGCCATTCCCCCTTGTCCTATCACTACATGTCCTTCTCAAAAGTCCCTCTCCAGCTCTCTTGGAGGCACTCTTCCCCTTGAGGAAGTGGTAGGCTTTTATAGGGTCTCCCTGGAACCTTCTCTTCCACAAGCTGAACAACCCCAACTCTCTCAGCCTGTCTGCATAGGAGAGGTGCTTCAGCCTTCTGGTCATCCTTGTGTCAGTTCTCTGTCTGTGCCAGCACAAGGTGATCACAAGGACTGGGCTTGTGCAGAAATGGGAAGCTGAGAGACTGATGCTGCCTGTCTTTTTTTAGTGTTGATGTTATTTTACCTGTAAGTATCCTTTCAATTTGTAAAATGCAGTCTAGTGAGTTATTAAGCATTATTTAAGTGAAAAATTTAGTAGAGTACAACTGAATTGTTTCTAATGCTGCTGTCAGGTTCCAATGCTTCAGTTAGTGCTCTAACTGAAGTCAAGCCAAGCAGCATATTTTCCTATTTGATTTAGCTAGAGAGTGGAAGTGGAAGCTAGGAGAAAGATCCTGGTGACAACTGTTAGCTATCCATACCCTAGGTTCCTGTACTAGATATTCCCTGGCTTCCCAGCATGATCTTCAGTAATAGTCCTAAGTAGCTTCTTTCAGCATTGAATGCAACTTTAGAGGTAAACTTGATGTAATTTATCAACAAGTTTAAATTTTTATTGTAGTGGAAGAACTTTTTGAAGTATATGAAAATTAAACTGGCATGGAAACATGCCTGATACAGACACTCTAAATTTACATTCTGTATCCCCCCCCCCCCCCCCAAAAAAAAGATAAATGTACAGAAAAATCTGTACAGTCAGAGCCCAACAGAGCCCAAAGCTGTGTTTCTAGCTCTTGAGGAACTTCAATGTAAGGACTTCATCAATAGCATTTTAGGGTATGCAAGGATTTATGGATAAGCTTAATAACAATTATATTAGTTTCAATTGCTTCACTTGCTCCAATTCAGTTCACTGCTGTACATTTTTTCTGGCCAAGTTGTGTTTGAATCTTTTATAATTTGCTCATTCTTAGCTTAAGCACACCCACTTTCATGGAGGTTCATTTACACTTAATTCTCATTATCTGATCTCTCCATCTTCCCAGATTTTTTAATAAAAGTTATTCATACATGACAAAATTGAAGCTCCAAGTTTTAGAAAACATTTTTACAAGAACAAATGGAATCTCAACCACTATAAACCCGCTTCCAAGACTTTTACATCAAAATCTGAATTTAGAAGATGCATAGTAATTAGCTGGAATGCATGGGGAATGCAATAGGAAAAGTTTGGCCTATTCATGAGATAAGTCAAAAGAAGAATGGTGAGTGCCTCTTACACAGAAGGTCTTAACAAGTTAATTTCTTACATTTTTTTCCCAATATTAGCCTTCAGAATTTAAATATTTTCTTCTGGATTTTAGTTGTGTGTATGTGTTACTTTTATTTCCTCTTTTTTGGGAGGAATTTAATTGCTTTTGTCTGAGTTTTGTTCTAATTTTAATTTCTGCCTGTAACCTTCAAAATATCACATTTATCTTTTTAATAACTCATTGACAATGCTAGTCATTTGCTTAAATGTGCTTATGGCATATCTTTACTGAGGGGTATATGAAGAAAGAGCCAAAGAATTGTGGGGTGCAGAAGTTTTTCTTCAAAATCTTTTTTGCCTTTTCACCTCTTTTACAACTTTTGTTCCCTCAACTTTAACAAAGCATTCTCTTTTCAGATTCATTCTATTATAAGGATTATTTAAAATGTAATTTGAAAATTAAAGAAAACCTCTTACTTTAATTCTTCTGATTTTAATAAAAATTTTAAAAGATGTTTTGTTTAATTTTTGCAGGTAGCAGTAGGTCACCAAGAAAGCAATATAACATTACTTTGAATTTTTTATCCTTAAGCAGAAGATGTATTTTCAGTTAGGCAAAGTATAAATTAGTTTCTCAGTTATTCAGGTTAAATGCAATCCGTATAGCACAAAAATCTTACCCTGCTCTTTGTTTTGCCATCTATGGAATCTGTGAAGAAGAAAGTGCATGCAGCTCACATTTTTAATGTAAGCAAAGAACACTTGGAATTCTTTTCTTTTACATATTAAGGAGTATCAAAAAGAACGAAATAAATATTTTTCCAGTCCATTTAAAGTTTCTTGGGCTTGGATCATCATTAGATTTCTACTGGAGATGACTTTGGCTTCTGTATTCTTCCTATCCTATCTTCTTCCTCCCTTGAGTGGGAGATATTTTCCCACTTGAGCCAGTTTGGTTTTTTACTTTTTATTCGACATATTTGCTTCTAAGCCTTTTCCTAGCCTTCTCCTTATTGTCAGCATCTTTCTTCCTTTCCTGTTACCTTTCCATTTCTTGGAGTAGAGCTCTTTAAACATTAACAGTTTCAGAAAGTTTCCAATCTGCCATTACTAGTAAACTCTTCAAGGAACTCCTCATCTAGAAGTGTTAAGTAGGACATTGCTACTCCATCAAAAGATTTAAGTAACTTTTTCCTAATTATGTGTCAATTTAAGTTGTAAAACTCTTGTAGAAATCCTTGTGGTTGGTGGTCTTTGCCTTAAATGCATCCCAGTGAGAAAGGCAAGGGCTGTGAGTGTCAGCAAGATATGCCTTCAGACTGTTTAGGTTTGATTGCATTGCATTATAGAATGCTTCATTACTGGTTTAACCTCTCAGAGGTTTTCAGCTGCTGTTTTATTTAGCTATACCGACTACACTGCCTACAGCAACTCCAGGCAATGATTCCCCCAGTGGCATGCATGAGCTGCCCTGCTCTACTGCAAAAATACATTATGGCTGAATTTGCCCTCAGAGTTTGGAAAGATCTAAAGTCTTTGGAGACTAAAAATGTGGTTTTTTCTTTGTTTTAGCTGGCAGTATGAGCCTCTGGCATTTTAAAGTGCAAGTCATTAGCGTCCACAAGGGTGATGTTAATATGTCTGTGTTTCAATCTCAGGACATTTTCCAGTTGCTTCTGCCACAACAATCTCTGCCATCTCAGTGCTTTTTAAGCCCCTTGTGAATTCAAGTAAGCTTTGCAATGCCAGTAAGAATCACTGTAGGCTTTGGCTGAAACCAGTTGCTACCTGATTTATTCTTTTTGCAATAGTTGGCAGTGAGGTTGGAAGTCTTACAGAGCTGTTTAACTTGGGGGGAATGAAGAGAAAGAGGAATGTTAATGTTTAGAAACATTAAACACAATCAAAAGAAAAGCTAGAGGAATTTGGACATCCTCTTTTTTTTTTTTAATTATTTGTATTTTTAAAATTGAGGAGCTATGATTTAGAATAGCAATAATACTCAGTTGCACATATAAAATCCCAGCAACAGTGATAACAATGGCATCCAGAAATAAAGGCAAACTTAAGGATCAATTGAAGTAGTCAAGAGCATAGCCTGAGGGACCAGATGACAGTCCTCATGGATGAGAAGGGTGGAATCTGTCAACAAAGGTAATGCCTTGTGGGAAATGCAATAAGGCAACACAGAGATCAAGGGCTGACCCTTTCACCCAGTGTGTAAGTGCTGAGTGTGGATGTACAGCGTGTTTGGTCAATTGCAGCTTGCTTTCACTGGGAGGAATGTCAGAAATATTCCCCCTTCCCTTTTAGACTGCTTTGCTGTATTCCCTCCAATTCCCAGCTCAAGCGTAATCCCAGCTCCCACAACTAAGAGAAATATAATCTAATCAGAGGGGTAGGGCAGAAGAAGAAAAGTGGTCTGAATGTGAAGACAACCGAGCGAAGCTAAAAACATAAATGCTTTGGCAAGCCTTGACATTTTTAGGCATTTCATTTGGTCTTGGGGAAAATGAGGTAGTGTGGTGCCAAGCCAATACAGCCTGGGGTCAGATCTCAAGGTTTCACGGCCCACATGGCCTGTCACCACCATGTAAACATATAAAAAGACTGGGGACAAAGAGATACAGTTTCTCTTTTAGCTTTCTTTTGATTTTTTTGATTCATTCCCTCCTTGTTTAAATGAAGAAGTCTGCCAGGGATTAGTCTCTCATCTGTAAACTGAGAGGGTGTCTCTGGCACAGGTGGGCTCCTGCCCATTCCTGCCACCTGCACAGAACACAGGTCTATTAGAAAATAGTGGGAAGGGACATTTGTGCACGTGTGCCCACCCACACGTGTTTGCCATCTTGTATCCGGTCGGGGGAGGGCTTAGTGTGAGAGCTTGAACGGAAGGGATAATCCTGGATCACGTTATAATTGCTGCTTCCCAGCGGATTTGGTGCTTTATACGACAGAATTTCTGGCTCATGAAATATATGAAGAGTCCCAAAAGAGTTGTGGTTTAGACAAAGCTGAGCCAGGTCTTTAGAGATGTAGGTAGTGAGATGATGGTGTATCAGTAAAAAATATCTCTTCAGTTCACCAATTTATTTTTACATTAATGATCACATTTATTGATAAATATAAGGCTATTCAGATTTTTCTAAACTCAGATTTCTTTAAAATGTCACAACTCCTTATTCTGGTCCTGAGTAACACGCTTTCTTTTGATTAATAACTTTTATTCATAATATTGGGAGTGTATATATTAATTCTGGCTATTTCCTTGGGTTAGTGCGTCATAGTAGCACATAGCTCTGGTCCAGATAACACCTTATTGAAACTCATATGTTACTCTGAATGTTGGTAATATTTTATGTTGTATGTTTGTCTGACCTGCTTATACATTGGCCTACAAGGAACTAAAAACTTCAAATTAAATTTCAATTTTGATCAAATTGTAGCCATTCTGTGAAGAATTGGAAGTGGTAAGAATGGATGGTAAAAGCATTGAAAAGCAGAACTCAGGTGTTGGCTAATTCACAGTAATTTCAATGTCAAAATATGAGGAGAGGAATGGACTCTTTTTTGAATGGAAGGAGGTTGAGCTGCCTTATGGGAACTGCAGCAGTAAACTTATGGTCACAGGAATGAAAATTCAGTTTTGTGACTGAAGTTGAAAAGTTAATGGATTGCAGTGCTAAGCACAGACTTGGTCTGACTTCTACTTTTGTATATAAGAGCACCTCTTGCCTGTTTTATTTGGTTTGGATATGACAGGAATGAGTTACGATCATGCTCTGAAAACTGTATTGAGAAGCTCCTTTAAAAGTGTGAATTTGACAGGATTCATAGGCAAGTACCAGAATTAAAAACTAGTAAGCAGTGTCTTGTATTTCTCCTTATCTGAAAGTTTCACATCAGAAGCAAACACACACTTAGGAAGCTTTGTACATGTTTTACTGACAAGAAGAGTCAAGGTTGACTGGAAATCTGTGTTCATGTATGACATAGATGTTCAGTGCACCTTAGCAGAAGCTGAGTGATCAGATGTATTTTCAATTTAATTTATTATTGGCTATTTGCAAAAAAAGAGTTTTATGAATAATGGTTACGTTTATTTATATTGTTCAAAAAATAGCATTCCATTTTATACAAATTCAATACATATTTTTTGAGAATAATTGTCTGGGAATAATCAGTACTCCTTTTATATAAATTCAACAGAAATTTTCTGAGAATAATAGCTACATCAGGTTCTGTTTTGCATATCTATCATTCTTCCAGTTGGGTGCTCTAAAAGCATCTAACAAACAATAATAAATTTAGCTTTACAACACCCTGCTGGTGTGAATGAATATTATGAACCTTTTTTAAAATAGGAAAACTGAGGCATAGAGATATTTAAGCAAATGTCTCAAGGGTAGCCCCTGACATTACTTTGAGATGCTTCCATTCTCCCTCAGTGAAAAAAAATGACACTACGTTGTCAAATTGCTGAAAGTGTGAGGAAAAAGTTTTGTGATGCTGTTATCACTTCTGCATTATTTGTCCTTGGCAAACGAGCAGTAGTTGAGAAGAATGTCATGATTGTAAAGAAGATCAGATTATCTGGAAAGAAAGGGCTGTTGTGAAAATCATCAGGTCTTTTGCCTAATGTAGTGCATTAAATACTGTGATCTTACAACTTGTAATAATGTACAATTGTATGTGAACATGTCTTCTAGATGACTTTCTAAAATATATTATGAACATTTTATGTTTTGATGATAAATTGATTCCAGATTTTCTAGACATGCATTTAAAAATATTTATCTTAAATGGACAAAGAAATATTTCAAAATGTCAATATCCTTATACCTTCAATGTGGTATACCTACAGAAAGGTGTAGAAAAATTCTCTCCATTGCTGCAGATATTCAGTTTTGCTCATGCAATAGGAAAAGTCATAAAAAGACAAGGAAGAGACATTGCATGAAATGTTAAAAGATCTTGCAGTCTTGATAATAAGCAATTAGCACCACACACTGGACTCCATTATGACAGTAGCCCATAGGTGCATCCAATATTTGATCTACACTCTGCTCCACAAATACGAGCTAATGAAAACTGCTGGGTCTTGACAATAATGGAAAGTTCCTTTGGCTTTAAAAGGGTTGGTATATCTATAACTTAATGATACTAACCATCTTGATTTTTGTGGCTTCTACTTCAATTAGCTATGGAAGAAATTACTGGTACAGTTTATTGACAGAAGCAGAAAGCTGCTGCAATTCTATGTACCAGAAGATCTGACATGAAGGTGTAAGAATGGGTATCAAAACCAGTCAGGATTGGCAACTCTTAGTGAAAGTATCTGTGGCATAGTTACATACCAAATTTACACTTTGTTTGTAAAAGGAACCCAGCCTTATGTCTTTATTTTAGAAAAAATCAAGTTTCATCACCTAGTGTTTATACACTTGCATCTTTAGAATTCTGCTTGTGCCCCATGGGACACCCTCCTTTGCAGAAAATAACAAAAGAAAATAACATGTGTAAGTTATTCATTAATTACTTCAAACTTGAAAAAGAAAACTGTTCATTACAAACATATAATTTTTCTTCATCATGTGCTTATTTCATCATCTATTATTTAGTGTTATTTCATAATTTGCAGTATTCTTATATGGTTAATCCTTATTTCAGATACTTCACAATTTTTTTGTGCAAAAAAACTGCAAAATGGGATCCTAGCTAATATCAAATGCCATGCAGGTACTCCCAAATATAACTATCTTGGAAATCCTGACACAGGAAACAGAGTGAACTTACAATTCATTTTGCAGGACTTACTGCAGATGTAAGTCAGAATGCTCAACTTGAAACCGAGCATTTGCTTTTGAGTTGAGCGCTACCACTGATATATTGTGTCTCAAGTGTTTAACAGAATTAAGTAAATGAGTTAAAGAAAATATAAAGCAGAGGTCTGTGTACAACTAATTCTGATATATTTGAATTTTTTTCTCTATCAGTGTTCCTAAATGTAGCTCTGTGTGAATGTAATTAGTTGCTCTGTCAGCTTTTCAGGGTAGGAAATCTTGCTAGATTAAATATTAGATCTCTAAGGACTGTTTTATTGTTTTCTTATTGGGAGCATGCTGTAATGCTATTGGGGCTTGCAGAACAGGTTTTACCCATGAAGCAGTGATATCAGTTCTAGTGAATCCTGCTTCAGAACTTCAAGTTGTGGACTAACAGCTGACTCGTATTGCTTCACAGAGAGACTGCCTCAGTTTCTGAGAAATCAGAATGTCTTTTTTGACCCTTGTTCCTATGATTGGAGAATATAAAAATTTTCTTATTTTCTCATTAACCAGAAAACTCCTTGTGGGTTTTTTTTCCCTTATCTTCCTAAGTAAGCTACTGGTGAGTATCCTCCATTCTGGCTGGACATTTCCACTGGGTTGTTGGTCTAAAAAGAGGGAGGCATTAAAGTAAAAGCTGGGCAGCAGAGTTTGAGCTCTGTAGTAAGGTCTAATTATACTACCTGGTGATTCTATGGAAATCATTAGGGTCCTGTGAAAACCAGACATTTTTGTGTACCAGAGATGTAGAATTACACTATTTATAGGTTGAATATGAGTTTATTGCTCATAGTTGTCAGTGTTACCTGCACTGGAAGTCTGCTTGGATTTTTATTTAATTGCTGAAGAGCAAGGTGACTGAGGATCCCTCTTTCCTTTTTTTTTTTTTTTTTTTTTTTTAATTTATTTTTTTTTTATTTAATGCCACTAACATCACTAGTTGTAAAGTTCTACAGGCCTTTGAAAATTCTCCCCACGGTCCATTAATACAAGGTTATTAATATATTTACTTGAGTAGCACTTTGAGCTGAGGACACTTCTCAGACACTGGCCTAAATTGTACCTTTGAGCATACCAGTGATAAAAATGGAGTTAGAGAGCTCCATGCAGCCCATGATAACACAAGCAGAGGAACTTTTAGGTCTTCACACCAAACATGACCATAATACCACATCATATAACCTTTTCCCTGACCTTGTCAAAAAGCATTGTCTCAGGAGCAGCCTTTTTGCTTTCACTGTTCAGATGAGAAGTTGCTTTCCAGAAGCTCCACAGGAGCTTCACGCAGCAGCTTCTTGGCCTCCATACAGATAGGAAGTCATGGTAAATGGAAATTCTTATCCCTTGTATTTCTTAAAATAAAATTTTATCTGTAATCAGCCACAACATATCACTCTCTTCTCATATTATCCCATCAGAGAGCATCTTCTTGCAGAACCATTCTGGTTTGAGGAATTCTCTTCTGAACTAAGTGACGTGAAAGCTTCTTAGTAACATGTCACCTAAAGGGTCTTTCCAGCTGTGTTGTACATTGACATTAGTATACCTTCAACAGGAAAGTCTCATCTGGTACCGGTTTGGTATCATTTGCCTTTCTCACGCTGTCAGCAGATTGCCATCTGCAACTCCTTCTGTCATCACTCATTATGCTCCTTACCCAGCTTGCTCCTTACCCAGCTGATGGATGCCCACCTCACAACATAGATTTTGTTATTAGTCTCCAAATGCACCATCTTGTTTTGTATCATAAATCATTTCTTCATAGGTTTATTATTCCAGCCATCACGTCTTTCTCTGAGAAAAGCCGCCTCTTAGCTTAGCAGTGTCAGCTCATCCCATCAGTGCACTGGCATTTCTCTGTAAAGGTCACAGAGCTTTTGAAAAAGTTTTTTAAAATCATCCTGGAATATATCCACTAATAAATCTCTCAAACTTGAAGTGCTTATTTTCAACATTATTTGCTCTTATATCCTCTTAGATCAGTTCCTTACCAGATTTTCCTTTATCAATTTCATCTTCAATTTTCACAGGTAGCAATTTGTCAAATTTTTCACTGGAAAGCTGGCAGACATTTTACTCATTTCTTAAAACTGGGTACCATTATTTACTTGAAGAAAAGAACAAGCTTAGACAAATGTGAATTAGTAGTGAAAAATTCGTTTTTTTCCCTGCTATTTTCCATTCTATTTATTGAGGAATTTCTGTTAGTTTCCAGTCTTTCTTGCTGATATGCTCAAAGTTATTCCTTGTATGCTAGCATGTTATTTATGTCTGATTAACAGGTTTTATCTCCTTCTCAACCTGTACAATTTCCTTCCTGACTTTAAAGACCATTTTTTTCAGTTCCCATTTAGAAAAGATATTCAAGGACTTCAGTGGGGGAAGTTTGAGCTGAATGACTATATGATCCCAGAGTGAGAAACAAACAGTTGAACGGTGGATTTTCTTGCTTCAGTTGTCAATTGGAAATTTTTAGCTCAGGAAGAACGGAAATTTAGCTGATAGAACCTTATACAAATGTTGTACTTATTGCCTTTCCCTATTTTTATGCCTTTTACATGAGTTCTAATAAAGGATTCACAAGGAAACCCAACTGGCAGTCACTTCCCTATACATTTTATCACATATCCCAATAGAGTGACATTTTTAGCATGCTTTTCCAAGTTGTTACATTAACAAATTTGCACTGATTTCTTTATCCTGTCATCTAAAGACCACCTTGTAGTAAGACAGTGAACTTTTACAGCATTCCATAGTTGATGCACTGTCTAATGTCACAAATGTCTGCTCAAATTACTTCACGAAGACTTGAGAAGAGTCTACATTGTGCCTTCCATTTGAGCTTGATTTGACAGAATCAGTCCCTGCGCTAGCTCATGGCACTTATCAGTTAGTCAGCCTTCCTCAGGGAAGAGAATTTAGAGTGCACCATATTCAGTTTTCAGATCAAGCCCTGTCCCCTTAGGAAGCTCTGTACTGCATTATTAAACAAGGTGCCATCAGCCGTAGCACCATGCTTAAACATTCACTCAAATAAAAGACGACATCATTAGATTAACTCTTTTTTCACCAGCTTCATTTATCATTCAGTCATCGCAAATAAAACACCAAGACAAAGGAAAATTTACTGTGTCTTTGTTTTCATTTCTCCTGAAGATTTGTAAATGTTGGCAGGAAAAACTCTCTGATGTTATGAAATAATGAATTAAACTTAGTGCTATATGAGGTGAGATTTTGCAAATTAGAATTTTTTAGTTATTTAAGAGCAATGTATTGTTTATTTTGCCAGTTTTATGTGTGGTTCTCACAGGGACTACTCCTTGTGTGTTTTGATTTAACTGTCACAGCTATGCACAACTAAATTCTGAATATTACTGTGACTTAATTATGTCAAAGATAGAAAAGTGTCATCAAGCTAATATTTAAATGAGGGAAGAAATTGGTCATAAGTGTAAAAGTCCCTTTATAAAATATATTACCTGTTATACTGTCAGTGCACTGTACAATAAGGAGTAAATAGTGATCAAATTATGTGTGTATCATCAAGAATTGTGTATCCTTGAAAGTATTGTATATAATTTCAATCAAATCAAAAGTCATGTAGAAGGGAGGTGTGCTTCCCCATGAAAGTGAGTAGACCTAGGATATGTATTTTAATATTTGCATTTTAAATCTCCTTGGGTCTTCTCCTTATATTCTAAGTGAGTTTTTTACATCTTTATTTATCTTGTCAGACCAGAAATTGTCAGGATTCTCTGAGAAAAGGAAATATATCCTTTTTAAATCTTCATGTTGATATAAATATGAAAATGGATTAAACTCTGCTTCCAATTTTCAAACATATGTACTTCAATGAATATTAAATGGCAGACCCATATCATCATCATGACTTATTTACTTTGTAGAGTTTTTATCAAAAAAGGACTGGAGTTTGCTGTGGAGCATGAAACTCCACTGTAATTGAGTTTAGAGTGGTAAAACCACTAAAGAGGCCATGGCCCCAGAGAGTTCCCTGAAACCCACCTGTCAGCTGGTGTTACATCACTGATCCAACAGGCCGTGCCTTCCTCTTCCCACTAAAGATTTCTGTGGAGGAAAAAAAGAAAAAACAAAAGCAAAACAAAACACCCGAAGTTGCTCCTAGGAAAAAAAAAAAAAAAACCCTCTGCAACAGCTGCACAGTGTCAGCAGAAATAATGATCTGAAACTCAGCCTCCAAGGGATGCTAGTCTGGGTCCTAATTCTGTAAGGTGTCATTTCTTTCATTGCAATGCCATTAAGCATGAAAGTAATGGAGATGACATGAAGTATTCTTTCATCAAAGTATAACAGGAGGGAGAAAGGGTACTTCAGGATATTGACAGGAAAAGGTGTCTTGTTTTGCCAGAAGCTTTCTCTTAAAAGATCCATGCATAAAAGTGGCCATTTAATTCTCACTATTTTATTATGAAAATTGCAGTTTCAAAATAGAGTTTGAAATGTACCTTCATGTGAAAATTGAAGTTGTAAGCAGGTTTAGTTCTTTCGTTTCTCTGGGTTAAAAGCTGTTTTTTTGCAGGTAGATTGAATGACCACCAATACCAGACTACTTTATACTCACTGATAAAATCAGACTTCTGGTGAAGTGTTCTGCTTGCAGAACTCCATTTACTTCAGTGGAGTTTCACCTGTGCAGGATCTGGTTATAAACCAGTAGTAACTGGTGATATTTAACAAATGGCTCACTTGCCTGTTTTCTGTCCAGCAGACACTTGGATCTGAAGCAGCTCCCCACCACTACTATAATTTAAGCACCTGCACTAGACTTTTTGGCAGAGGTTATGTGACAAAGTACCTGGGAAATAGCTCCTTTGTGAAGCTCAAGGTGATTCCTGCACCAAAATGTCAAGGCAAGCTGCCAGGACTGTATGAGCAGTTTTCTGAAATGGTACATTTATTCTATTTTTGGCATGAAAAGAGGCTTTTGTCTTTAGGCTGTCAAGTAAGTCCTGTGACAAAAACGATCTAGCTTCAAAGACAGCTAAATGCCCCAACCTTATTTAAGATCTTGCCTCCACTGAAATCAGCACCATTCTGACGTTGGATCAAAGTCTGTAAAAGCAAAGAGTCTAAATGTTTTCTTTTGAGAAGATGTAGCTGATCATATTGAATCCCTTTTTCAAGAAAGGGAAAGAAGCTGCTCTGTTAAACTTGGATTTGTTTCAAAGACCTTGGCTGACAGATGCATTGTTCTGAAAACTACTCCTGACAGTTTTTTAATCAATTACACCTGCATTAATATTCAGTGCAAATGAGCCCTCGGTTTGGTCTTTGAATTACTACCGTGATCATTGGTGCTGAAATTGAGAAAGGAAATGATATTTCTCCTATATCTTTGGTGCACATCAAAGTCTGAAATAGTACTTCCTACAGGAGATGTGCTGCTCTCAAGAGCTGTCCTGCTGTAACATTCTTCAAAAATAGTTGCTGGGAGGAACATTGCAAATTGCTGTGCATTACCTACTTGACCTTGGCATGCAGACTTCCCACAAGGAGTAACTCCAAACTGGATCACTGGGAAAAGGATACATGGGAACTTCTAGCCTGCTCTGTGAGTCATTTGGGCTTCCAGCCTACTCTGGAAGAAGAATTAGGGATGTTGCTAGTGTGGGTGCTCTCCTAGCTGTATAGAGGCATGTTTTCTTTAAATCCAAGAAGATCGCTACGAACATGGTGTCTCCCAGTGTTTCTGGTTGTTTTCAGCTTCAGAGTCTTGAATGGTTATGAACAACATTGAACTGAAGAAAACATCTAATGGCTTTCACTGAAGAAATCTTCTAATTGCTCATCTTTACAATATTCCATGCATTTTTGCAATCAAGGAAACCTTTAGGCACATAATGAAATCAAAAATTGCTGAGAAGAAAACCATTTTGACCTTTGATGTGATCTTAATGTAAAGAAGCAAACTTTTTGTCTTCAAAGGATACAGTTCAAACTTTTAAAATACCACTCTGTCTGTACTATAAATAATACTAATTTTAGTATTGATTCAGCCTGTAGTACTGTCTTGGGCATGGTTTCATTTGTTCTTAAGCCAGTCGCTGCTAAAAAGGCTTCTGCTAAAAGGGGTGATTTTCCTTGAAGGATCAGGCTGCTTTTTCTGCCCCAGTATCTGCTGCAGGACATAATTTTTGGTGGCTACCTGATAGAAAACTTTTTCTACCTCCACTTAATTTTCAATTGGATCAACTCACTGACCTGGCAAAATCTGGTGCTTCAGGATCACTTGACCTGACATGAGGAAAGTGGCGGGAGCACAGCAGCACAGGGGGGTAAGGGAGTGACTTTTTTGGCATCAGTTTAAGTTACACAAAATAAGGTGTATTATCAAGTCACTTTGCAGTTAATAGTGGTGCTGTTTTATTACGCTACACAGGGGAAATGTGACTCAATAACTCTGAATTACCCTCCTTTTTCTCCCCTTACTCTGCCCACCACTGTAGTGCCTGCGTTCATGTCAGCTTAATTTTAGCAGTACATCAAGGAGATGAGAGATGCTTAAAATGAGTGTTTCCATAGACTTTCACAAGCAGTCTTTTCTTCATCTCTATGACTGAAATACAACTTCTTGCCTCCAATCCAGCTCATCCCCAATGTTTCCGGGCATTTCTGCTTGAGGGGCCTGAAATGGAACAACTGAAGAAACACACACCTTACCGCAAAGAACTTACACTTTGATATTTATGGGAATGCACCAGATTTCAGGTGTTCGCACATGTCTTTATTGTGTCATGAGATGTTTTGGCAATTGTTTAGGAGAACTCTACGGTAAATGTATGTTGGAAGTCTGTGCTCCTCAGTGGTAGCAGAGTATTTGTGCTAAAAGAACTGCTGGAATGACAGTGGTGCTGTGGATTTGACTGATATCTGTCTTGCTGCTTATACCTCATAACTGAGTATGGAGTAGCTGAAAAAAGCCAAAAGAACAAAAAATGGCAGCCTGATGTCTTCAACTTTCTGTATCCATTTTTCCTTCATATGAGGGTGGTAACTGGGTAATTGTCCTCCTTACTGGAGTTTCAGGAAAAGTACGTTGTTACAATCTGTTCCACATCACACTGGGCTATCAGTTCCTGCAGTTTCCTGAAATAAGGGATCATCAAAAAGACCACGGGATATACAATGTATGTTGTGCACCTCTGTTTCAGCACGTCTCATTACTGTTTTGGATGCACTCACTAGATATTGATCAGCAGCTTTCAAATAAAAGGTGTTCACAAATTATTCACACATACTGCCCAAAAGTCACGAGGGTGAAAAGTTGTTATTATTATTGTTGAGCCTTACATTTAATAGCAGTAGCCGGTCCAGTAAGTGATGAAAGACATGTTATGGCTATTGAGAACCTTGTGGAGATGAAGAGACACTTTCCCTTTGACGAACGCTATCCAACACTAGATGGCACGCTTGGCCTCAAGATCGCAGCCACTTGTGCCTGTCCTTGCATCCCTCAAGTGCTTTCCCGCTTTGGTCTCTTTTCCACAGTTTCTAATAAGAAATGTCTATGAAGTTACAGGGTACAGCTGGGCAACCCTAGTAGAGGAATTTTGAATCCTGTATTGTGTGTTCTTCGCTAAGCTGCTTCATTCTCCAGATTTTGAAAGAAAAATTTTTAAATCCCTGAATATGGAGAAAAACTAGGAGAAACTGGAGTGCAAATAGTAGAGTTTTTTAGTAAGTCATAAGAAAAAAAGAATAGGGAATGCAAAACTGTTTTCACTGTTTTCCCCCTTCTCTATTCCATCTCCATCATCTATTATTCTTATGCTGGCAGATTAAAAATGGTTGCATGACCTAAAAATAAATTGCTTCATGTCAATTTGATCCAAGCCAAAAATTTATTTTGTTACAATTCTTGATTTGATCACTGAACCAAAAATCCACATTTTCAATGTCTCTAAAGCAAAGTGATACACTTAGCTTCTGCCTGTCTCAGGAACTAGTGGGACATAATGGGTTTGGGATTAAAGAGCAAAGTGGATGGATCTAAGGATTCAATGTTCACACAAAATGAGATTCAGGGAAGTTACTTTGACTGGCTCCAATCTGGTCCTGTGGGCTGGATTCCCATACATCAGGTAAGGCCTTGGAACTCAATCTCTGGTGATGGCCAAAGACCAGCTAGAACTTAATTTGACTACTGCCATGAAAGACAATAAAAAACATCTCTATAAATACATTGTCAGCAAAAGGAAGGCTAAGGAGAATCTCTGTCCTTTATTGGATGTGGGGTAAAATACTGCCACAAAGGATGAAGAAAAGATTGGGGTACTTACTGCTTTCTTTGACTTAGTCTTTAATAGTAAGGCCAGTTGTTCTTCATGCATCCAGCCCCCTGAGCTGGAAAGAAGTGATGGGGAGAAGAAAGAAGCCCCCATATTCCAAGGCAAAATGGTCAGGACCTGCCGCACCACTTAGACACACAGAAGTCTGTGCAGCCAGGCAACATCCACGCAAGGGTAATGAGGGAGCTGGTGGAAGTGCTGACCAAGCCACTCTCCATCATTTCCCAGCAGTCCCAAGCTAACCAAGGAGGTCACAGCTGACTGGAAATTAGCCAGTATGACACCTACTAAAAGGGTGAGAAGGAGGAGCCAGGGATCTGCAAGTTTGTCAGTCTGACCTCAGTGCTGGAAAAGGTGCATGGATCAGATCATCCTGAGTGCTATCACATGCATGTGCAGGACAACTAGAGGATCAGACTCAGCTAGCATGGGTTTATGAAGGACAAGTCCTGCCTGACTAACTTGGTCTCCTTCTATGCAGGGCAACCTGCTTAGTGGATGAGGAAAAGGCTGTGGATGTTGTCTGTCCAGACACCAGTAAAGCCTTGGACACCATTCCTCACAGCATTCTCCTGGAGAAGCTGACTGCTCATGGCTTGGACAAGTGCACTCTTTGCTGAGTGAAAAACTGGCTGGATGGCCAGACCTAGAGAGTGGTGGTGAATGGAGTTACATCCAGCTGGCAGCTGATCACAAGTGGGATTCCCCAAGGCTCAGAATAGAGGTAGATCCTGTTTAATATTTTCATCAACAACCTGGGCGAGGTAATCAAGTGCCCCCTCAGTCAGTTTGGAGACAATAGCAAATTGGATGGGAGTGTTGATCTGCTGTGTGGAGTGCTCTGGACAGGCTGAGGACAAAGGTAAAAGAGGTTCAACAAGGCTCAGCGCCAGGTCCTGCCCTTGTGTCACAGACCCATGCAACGCCACAGACTGGAGGCAGTGTTTGGAAAGCTGCCTGATGGAAAAGGACCTGGGAGTGCTGGTCAACATCCAGCTGAGCATGAGCCAGTGTGTCCAGGTGGCCAAGAAGGCCAATGGCATCCTGACTTGGATCAGCAATAATGAGGTCCAGCAGGATCAAGAAAGAGCTTGACCATCTGTCTGTACTCAGCATTGGTGAGGCCACACCTCAAGTGTTCAGGTTTGGGTCTCTCATTACAAGAAAGACATTGAGGTGGAGAGGCTTAAGAAAAGGGCAACAGAACTGGTGGAGGGTCTGGGATACAAGTGTTATGAGGATCAGCTGAGGGAGCTGGGGGTGTTTAGTCTGGAGAAAAGGAGGCTCAGGGGAGACCTTATTGCTCTCTTCAACTACTTGAAAGGAGGGTGTAGCCAGGTGGGGGTATGAGAAGAAATGGTCTCAAGCTGTTCAGGGGAGGTTTAGATTGGATATTAGGAAAAATTTCTTCATGGAAAGGGTTGTCAAGCAGTGGAACAGAGTGCCCTGGAAAGCAGTGGAGTCACCATTCCTGGACATTAAAAATATATGTAGATGTGGTACTGAGGGATATGGTTGGCAGTGCTGGGTTAATGGTTGGACTCAATGATCTTCAAGATCTTTTCCAACCCAAACTATTCTATGATTCTGTGATCTCTTCAGACAGAGTTTTCTGTAGTGTTACAAAATCTCCATTAAAACCCGGTTTGAAAATTATATGCTGCCTTTTCCATGTGTATTTCTTAGAAGTTCTTAAGAATGAAAATTCTTTTGATGCCATCAGATCAGAGTGCAGATACCAGAGTTTCTCTGTACTTCCCTCTATCACTGAACTGTGGAAAAAGGCATTTCACTTAGATGCTGGGAATAGAAGCTTTCCTAAAGCCCTTGTCTCACTAAAGTATTCTTAGCTGTTCTTTACCTTAGTTTTATGTGAAAATGCATATTGATTTGATCACTGAACCAAATGTGTTATTTCTGCCCCATCCTTTTCCATTGTAGGTGGCCTGGACACACAGTCCTGATGCTGCATTGCTGATATCCCAGTACAGACTTCTGCTGTTCTGTTCTTCTCTTCTCAACTGGGATTATTATCAGAGTATGATCTCCCCAGTGAGGGCCTGGGTTCAGATGGTTTTTTTTGCTGAAGGGCTGGAAAAAGGACACAAAGCATGGCTTTCTGTCAGAAGATGGGAGTCTTGACCTGACAAATGCAGTGCAGAGATATTTTTTGCACTCTAGTACCTCTTGGTACCAAAGTTTGCTCTAAATGTTTTAAAATAATTAGGCATCAATAACATCTAAATTTCTGCCTTTCCACCACTGTAATTTACATAATTTTAGCTGCATTGTTAATGATTTATATCAACCAAAGTGGGAAGGAAATCAAAGCATAAAAATCTTAGGAAGTGAAAAAGAGCCTTATGTCCACATGAGTAACAAATGCATTGATTTTAAGAGTTCAGCATCCTAATTTTTACACTGAAATATCTCCCAGCTGGATAAAAAAAATTCAGGAAAGCCAGCCCTGTCTAGCTGACACAATGCCAGAAACCTAATAAAGGGAATGCTGCATTGGAAAGTACAAAAGTCAACATGTCAACATAAATCAACTTTGTCAGAATGAAACAGATGTGTCCATTTGTTGGTAGATCAGATTAACGTAAATCAAGGCAGTATAAAGGTTACACATTATAGGGATTTGTGACTGGTAAACTTTCATAGTGGGACCAGAGATAGTAATCATCTGGCAGTGGGAATAAAAAGTCAAAGTGAAGCTTAAATGCTGAATCAAAAATCAGTCCTGTTAATGTCTAACATGCTGGGGTCAAAAATTCATAAGAGTCCAGCTGTGAAAATAAGATGGGAGCTGTATTATTTTTCTCCATTCTGTATCTCACATTCAAGTGTTGTCTGTTGATGAGGGTTTGTCCCTTGGGAATTGTCATGGGGTACTTTAGTCCATGTAAAGTGAAAATTTTGCATCACATAGAGGATCTTGTGAAATTCTGTAAAGCATGAGGACAACATGCTGAGATTCATAATGGCGAGGAAGGAACAGTAGAAACAGTAATCTGCCACATGCCCTTATCTAAAAGTGGCTCTTGACAAAGAAGGCAGCGTGTTTGTAGTGCAGAAGCCAGCAAAATCTGGGACACATTTTAACAGTTAGTGGTTATTAATTAATAAAGATAGGTAACTTTAGATGAATGTTGACATACAGAACTGTTTAAAATAAATAGAAATCCCAATGGACCAATTCTTTTCACGCCTTTCAGTACTATTTCTGTTTGTGGCATTGTGTGAAGTTTCATTACCGGGTCAAAAGTTTGATGTAAACAAGCAATAAGCTCTCTAGCAGGATTTATATACTGAGAAAATGTGAAATAAGAAAACAAATCACAGGCAGCTTCTTTAAGGCACATGGTGCATAGTGTCAATGCAAAAAAGCTTTTTTGTACTTTGTCCATTTTTCTCCTTTGTTTTCAAATGATAGGTTCACAATTCATTGTTTTTAACTCCATAAATTTCTACATTTATATAACATTTTAATGTCATCATTGTACTGTTTACTCAAGAGAAAGAATCTAAATCAAACAAAGAATAAAATTTAAAATAAATGAATGCAGTCCTGCTTATTTTCTAAAAAATATTTACAGTCCTTGGCAAATTGTTTAACCCCTGTGATCCAAATTCAGACCTACTTAAGAAGCACTTTGCTCTGTATTTGGCTTCACTCTCCTACATTTAGTCAGTACTGCTTTCCAAAGAGTAAGATGCTAATAAGCACACGGACACATCACATCTATTTGTGTGGGATGTATTATGGCTTTACACAGAATTGTTTATTTAAGGTATTCAAAGAATTTTCCAAGGTATATGTGTCTAGTATATTTAGCCTCATTTTATAGATGGGGTGACATAAAAACTGTGGGCAGATGATGCCACTACCTAACTTTTCTTATGATGGTCTAAATGTAACCAAAGGAAGGTTGTGAAGATGTTGGCTGAGGCTGATATGCCCCTGAGTCTGTTTCTTTCCACAACTTTATGACTATCTATTTGTGAGTAACTGAAGCTCTGAAACGTGGAAGACATGGTCTGAAATGGTGATTTGTTCATTTGTGATTTGACTGTGGCAAAATCATGATGATATTACCCAAATATCCCAATTCTCATTTTACCATCATGTTGCCTCCTGCCCTATAACGTTAGTGAAAACAGCATTTCAACAATAAAAATAAACTTCTCATGCATCTATTTATCCTCTGAAAAGACAAGCTGAGAATAATGTCTATAACTAGCATAAGGTCAAGGTATCAGAAACACAGGTTCTATGATTCTTATTTAAATATATTTAAATATATTTTATTCAATATTCCCATGACTCCCATGTAGAAGACAGTAATACCTTTTGTGAATAAAGTTGGTATATGTTTTCCAAATTACCAACAATGACTTTAAGTTTCAAATAAATAACCAAAATGCCAACTGACTTGTCCACTACATTGTGGGGAACACACTGAGTTGCACAAGTTTTCTCAACACAGTGAAATGCCAATGTCCTGTGAGGGAGGCAGTCGTTGATAACTGGAACTTGATCCTGTGGTATTATGAATTGTGGTAGGACTAGAGAAGAAGGAAGTCTGAGCCAGGAGCTCTCAGTGACCATTATCAAAGAAAGGAAAAATAAAAGTATTGGCAGAAAGATCTGCAGACAGGCAATGAAGACAACCACAGACTTGTAGGGCAGCTGAAAAATGAAAGATCGCACTAAAATAAATGTTGTTGTTTTGGGGTATGCTCAAGATGAGTTTCATTTCAGACATGTAGTCTGTCAACTTAGAAAATCATTCACTGGTGTTCATTCAGCAGTGTCAGGTACTGACTGAGGCCAAAAAATACAGCATGGGTGGAAAAGTGCTCCTTCCTGCAAATGTTTGAGTTTTCTTGGAAGTTTCCTGTTTGAATACTGACCTGGCCTGACCCTATTTAGTTTGTGAGATCTGATGAGATCAGAGCCTGAGGTTATGGCACTAAACTAAGAAAAGTGATAACAAAACAAAAATGGCATGATTGGCAGGGTAGTAGGCTGAACACAATAAACCTAAGGAGAACTATGTGTATGTATTCCACTCCTTAATATCCTCTTTGTAGATAAGAAAAATAAGCCTCACCCTGGAGCTAAAATAGTAATGGGATGAGGGCTGCCTGCCTTACTTGATGGCCGTGAACAATAAGTATATTATACAAAGATGGATTACTGAAATGGAAAGTGGGTACTCATGAGATGCTACCTTGAGGCAGGACTGAAGCAGGAGCTATCCTGGCCCCCTGTGCTGTCTACAGTTATCTCCTTTTGGTGGCCCCACGTTTCTCAGTAAGCTGTTATATGACCCTGTGCAGTCCAACTTTAGTGCTTTTCACTGTCAGGTTCATTGAGGCTATAGAACACTATTTTGCTTGGAGAAAAAAAATAGATATGTGAACTAGTCACTGAAAGCATTTACAGATAAAAGAAGAAGTCAGCAGAAAGCTGTCTAAAGAGGTTTCTTTTGTAGTGCACTGAGGAAAAGAAGATCCTTATGACAATAGAAAAAATGGCAATAAAAGTGTTGCATAACTCAGGTTTCTTTCTTGTGCCCATGCTTTTCACTAATCTTTAAAATTATTGAGACATATGCTATTAAGGTTGTGATGTAATGATATTGAAATAATTTAACAGAACTCTAATGACAGATTTTTCCCTCTGCAATGAGTACTGGAAGCAACCTCAGAAATTAGGCCAAGTTCTGATGTTACTTGTAGTGTAAAAATAGAAATTCAATTAATATCAAAGAAATTATTTTAGATTGTTACCAAATACCTATATCTGATAGAGGCTCAGAGCCTCTGTATTTCAGTTTTTCAGAAAATTAGCACATTTTCTAAACATCTTTAATTTCTACAGACTATTTTATATGCAATCTGAAGGCTCATATAGATCTTCACTTGGAACAAGCCAGGACAGATCAAATGCCCCCAAGGCTTTTTTCTCTGGTATTCCATTTCTATCTATTCAAGATAGAAATGCAAATACATTTAACGAGTAATTACTCATTAATTCCTATTTTAGAGACTCAGGACCAGTTTGTGATTTCTGGATGTGAATTAGGGTTGGTGGGAATTTCTCTGCTGAAATAACGAATGGAGATTTGGATTTCTGAAGAAGCACAAAGTTCCACAGAAGGGAAATTTCATAGTTTTAAAATTATGAATGAATTAAAGTTACAGATTTAATGTTTTTTAGATTAGTTCTGGTGACAATCTCATAGATCTTCTAGGCCTGTTAAATTGAATATAAAAGCCACAAATGTTTGGGTTATCATTTTTAGTGCAGCCTGGAATTTACCTATTTACTAAAAAAATCTAAAGTTTTTGGGGTTTGTCCTTTCAGAGGACATGAATTAGCTTGGAGACCAAGAGGTCATTTTCATGGTGACTTTTCCAAGTACAGTTTTATTTTCCTTTGAGGCATACTTGTGATTGTTATTGTTTTACATTCTATATAAAACTCAAATACAATAAAATATATAAAATTCTTTTAGTACTGTCATTTCAGTTGCTGCAAAGTGCAGTCTTCAGTCAAGCTTGTAGGCATAGTTTTGCAAGTACTGGGAAGTTACTTGCTTCCTGAGAATAAAATCACTGTGGCAGGGACACCTAAAATCTGGAATAAATAAATAATTTTATAAAGATGAAGTAGTCCAATCTGAAGTCTTTATTACTAAACCCATTCATATGCTTTTTAGGTATCTGAGGTTACTTCTTGGGAAAGACAATATTGGACAAATCCAAGATTAGAGCTTTTGTAATGTTAACCATCCCTACCTCACTGTGATTACACACATTTGGTGAAAGTCAATTGGAATGGTAAGTCACTTAGTCATATTCTCGTTTTCACACACCATTCAGCTTCCTACTGTCCTTCTGTATTGGCTACCCCGGACCGAGTCCCGCAGGGTGACCCTCAGTTGGCTGTCAACGGGTGCCTGGATAGCATAATTAAAATCCCCACCAGGAAGACAGAAGGACTCTTGACCTGCTGGAATCCGAGCGGGTTTATTGAGGATCGATCGAAGGAGTAGGGAGGCAGAAATAGGATCAGGGAGAAAACCACACTCAGGGGAGGCAGACTTCAAAAAGCCCTGGGAAAGGAAGGGCCAGAGTATATAACTGGGGAGGGAAGGAGTAACTAGGGTACAAATGATCCAATGGGAAGAGGGTGTAAGGGAGGAACAGGGATGAGGTAACATAAACTGGGCCAATGAGGGAAAAGGGAAGGAGCGGTTTACAGAGGGAACCATTAGAAACAACGAGAACGGGGAACTTTCCAGAACTTGGGGAGATGACAACCACAAACTGACAGGTGATGGGCATGTGCTCATTTGCACTGGGGGGCAGAGGACTCTAGGGAAATGCCTTATGCTAAACGACTGTAGTTTCCCATGGCATTCCCACACTGTCCTCCCCATGGGCACTTCCCACACTTCTGCTCATTCTTTTCTCTTTTCTCACAACAGTATACACAGCATGTCCCCACCATTGTTCTGCATAGTTTAGGATGGCATTTAGATAGAAAGATTGGTGTAAACATGCAGAAGAAGCTGCCAGTGAAATGTCTAGGCCTCTCCAATGCACACACAGCAGCAGCTTCCTAATATCCCTGAAGAAAATGGAGAAATTAGTAGCATTTTACTAATGCAGCAAACTAATTGTTGCAGAAGGTTGAAGCCCAGTGCTGCAAGTCACTGGGCATTCTTATTATAGCAGTGCAGGTTGAGGGAACAGAGCATATTCAGTAGCTATATCTCTTAAATTTGACCATTTAACCAAAGAAACTCAATTTCCTGCTGTGTAGAATACTTGGGATTGAAAATTAACCTGAAGATTAGAATTGGGCCAAAACAGAACCCAGACCTCAACTCTAAAGCTACATCAAATTTATCTTTCTAAAAATTTCTGTGTATGAACATGGTGAAGCATGATCTTTGCCAAATTGTGAAATGTCTTGAGAGCAGCATCACAGGAAGGCCCTAATCTAAACTGATCTTCATCCACTACTTCCAATTCCATGGTTAGTTCATTTTTTTGGGGCTCTTACTGCCACACAGCACCACAACTGGCTTCTCATACTGATGTTTATGTCACCCAGATGCCAGACACTGGGGTTATTTAATTTTGTTTAAAATGATTGGCTGAACTGCATGACAGAACTTAAATGTAGCTACCCATATCCATGGTTCTAACAGCTTTGGGGTCTTTTTGTGATGGTAAAGAGTTATTGTGAGAGCTGGGGAAAAACACCTGTAGCTGACAGTGCAGACCTAATTAGGGGCATTTATCCAGAGTCTGAAACTGCAAAGTGTATTCCTCAGTACTTGTGAGCAGCATCAGCATGGCACAATGCAACTCTGATGAGACAAGTGTGAACTGCTAAAATGGCAGTATGTTAACAGAGACTGAAGAGCCCATGTTTCTTGCAGAATCAGTGTTTGGCCATATAAGCTACCTGCCACGGTTTAAACAAAACACCAGTACAAGTACAGAAATACAAGGTAGTAGGATGGAGCAAGACAGAGGGCAAGGCAGGACCATGGAAGTATCATATCAGAACACCTTGGGCTAATTAATATGAAACTGGTCTCAGACCAACACCTTTTGGAGCTGAAGGCCTTGTCAACAACTTCATTGTGCAGGCTTCATAGTCCCATAGGTCTGCTCATGCTCTTGATGTATCCACTGTTAGAATTTCAGTTGAATTAAGGCTGGGCAGTATTGTCACAAACTCTGGGAGTAGAGGCAATTTGAGAATCTCAGAGAAGTGATATCTTCAGAAACTGTATCTCTGCAAGAGCTAAGAATGCTGAGATTTCACAAGCTGCATGTCAGTGATCTTTACAGATAAGGAGAAAGGACCCTCTGATTTGTGTTCTTGTACAACACAGAGCAGAATTTCTCCAGTTATCCTGGGTTTATTGCATACATCAGTCAATGCATAGAATGAGAGGGAGACATACATAATAGGCTTCCTATGTGATGCCCAGCAAAGGCCAGTTAGTGGGGCTCTGTATTTGCTGTCTTTTACAAGCATATTCAAAAGGTCTGAACAATCACTTGCATCCAACGAACCTACCTTTTGCAAATGTATTCCAGTCTTGGAAAGATTTTTACATCTGCTGTGTGGACTGGAGGGTGCACATCTTAATTTCTTTGCTGCTTCTGTGTCAGGCAGCGTTCCCTGGCATTCCTTTTTTTTACAGTAAATAGCTCTGTGCATAAATAAGACCCTAAAAAATCATTTCTCTTTGATAAATATTTTAGTGAATATTCCTGCTTGCACAGGGCTCTCTTCAGTTCCCCTGAAGCCAGATCTGGCCCACATACAGTGAAAATGAGGCTGTCTGCTCAACATGCAAAAGTCCTTACATTCTAGCTAACAGTAAGCATCAAGTAAAAGGAAAAGGACTTTTGCTTCCTTTGTCTTCCAGCAATGTTATCTTAGACAGCCACCAGCACATGATCATTTACATAAGGAGGAAACTGCAGAGCTGCTGCCAACTGCCCATAGTGCCTGCCAAAAACAGATGTTAGATGTTACTGTTAGAATAATGTCTTCTTCAGCTTGACATGTGAGTGCTGCAATCTTTATTTAAAAGGAAGAGGAAAAAATATGGTTGAATTAATGAAATGGAGCACACAACATACGGCCTGAAAAAATTATAATCTAAGGGAACGTGCTGGTTGTCCAATTGCCTAAGACTGCTAAACTCAGCTGGGTGAATTTGTCACAGAGAACTGTTCTGGTCTGGCACATAGATGGATTTGGTGATCTAACAGATCTGTTGTATTTTTATACTTTTATTTCCATGCCTTCACATCAATTTTTAAATAGTTTCCAAAAGGCAAAAAGTAAAACTTACTGTAAAACTCATTAAAACTGCAAAGCCCTGTATTGAGTATCATGGTGCTAAATCCAGCATTCTTTTTCCCCAAAAATCCTTACATTAAGTAGCAGGTAGAATTATCAGAGAAACTGTGATTTACACATGGATTTTGCTATAATTTTGCATGAATCCTGGAGTCTTTATAAAAATACAATTGAGAAAAAGCCTTTGTATTTTATCTGTGAGGAATTTTCTTCATGTATCTTATGGGACAAGAAAGAAAATGTCTGCAAAGATACAAAATAGTATCATTTATTACTTTGTGTTCCTGTTTTCTCAAGAACAGGGAACTAAACTACTTGGTCTTCAGAGCGGAAAAGATGACTGATATTGCAGTTAGCCTTATATAGTCAGCCTCTATCAAGTCTTATACACATGATATTTCTGTGGGGTCAGTAGAACCAGCAAACCCTTGATTTTAGACTTGTATGTTGAAGTTGAGTTTTCACATGGCCTCACCCAAACAGTCAGTTCACTCCAGCCCTTCCTTTGGTCAATACCCACACAGTTTCTCCTTGATAGCCAGAGGAACTTAACATCCCTGAGCCTTCTGTACCTTGTCCAAGTGTCATTGGAAGTGATTAAAATGGTAATGAGAAATAGAGACAGACATGCAGGCACACAAACTGAGTGAAGTCACCAGTCAGCATTATTCCATCAGAACAGGCTAAAATGGGTTTGGATCCTCAGCTTTTATGTGCTGGCTTCATTGCAGCACAAAGTCCTTCCTAAAGTCCTTCAGGTCCTAAAGGAATCTGAATGTGTGAGGGGTCTGTCCCTAGGAGATGAAGCGAAGTACCTTTCTCTCCGCCTGCAAGAGCAGCCAATACAAACTTCCTCACAGGGTATGTTCCTGAAGTTTTTAGGATTCTAACTTCAAGCTGTTGTGTGGAAAGAGCAGCTGCCTAATTGCACAGCTGCCTGCTCTGTGAGTGTGTGCAAAGTGCTGCCATCTGCTTCTGAAGATAGATGGGACAGGAAAGCACGTGAGTGCTTTTTGTCCTCCTTGCCCTCCTTTTCTTTCTCTTTAGCTGGGAAATGAAGTTGTCAGGGTGTTTTGTGGGTGTTAGACTCTGCTGGACAGGTCTGCAGGAGGTGAGCTCTGCAGCCAGGTTGTGGCTGGCACTAGGGGAAGCCCTTGTCCCCTTTTCCTCACACTGGCCATTTCTATGGCAAACTCTGATGCTCCTTTGCTCCTGCACTGGGCTGTTTTAACTGATTCATATGGATTTTAGGTGGGTTTTGAAATTTTTATGGGTTTGGTGAATGGAGTCTTGCGTCATCTCAGTAAAAATCCTCCTCCAAAGCTGAGGAAGAAGGAACAGAATTGAACACTTTGATAGCACTGCTGTAGTGTATAGGATTGGCTCAGCCATCTTGCTTAAAAACACCAAAAGACTGTGTTGAGATGTTGTCACCACAGGAGAGTTACACATTTTACACAACATTACACGTTGTGATATGCTTTCAAAACTGCCATAATCTTGGCTTTTGGCCCTTCGGGTTCTTTCAGCATTGTCAATCCCCTTCCTCCTTCAAATTACACACTCTTTCTCCAGCCATTTGCAAGGGGACTGGGGGAGGACACAATAGAGAAACGTGTGTTGTTGCAGCTCTCTATGTTCAGCAGTAAACCCTTTTTCTTTGCGTTCTCCTATCCAAAGAAGTATTTACATGAAATGTCAGTCACCCTGGGGAATTATATGAGAATTAATTATCTGTGGAGAATGATTTGGTCCTATTAATTATGGGTCTCACATAAGAAAAAGAATGGGCTTAATGTGTCATATGGGTTTTTTCAGCCACTGAGCTAGGAACTCATCGGCATCAAATATCAATAATGGCTTTGTTGAATACAGATTGATGACCTCTGACAGAAATTATAGGAGAAACTTGTATCATTTTGTCTTATTATAGCTTACTAAGACCTTAGTCAAGATCGGGGTCTTATTTTCTTAGGCTGTCATGCAAGGGGTTAAAGCTGATGTTTATCAGATTATTGTTTGCAACCAGTCATGAATGAATAAGGCTTTAATGTACGTAGAGTCAGAAATAACTGATGTTAAAACGCAATCGCAAATCAAATACAGTATTTCATGGAGACAGTTAAAACATTATGTCTAATTAAGTCTTCATTTAAACGTGTGTAATTTTGTTGTTCAGAATTATGTACAGCCTTGTAGACTGTTCCCTGCAGTGAACCATGATGCCTGTTTGTATCTTGCCATTTGGTAAAAGAAATCTTGAACTTTATGTGTTGTGGATATAGTCAGATATAAACAAAATCCTAGGGACTTTTCTGAGTTATTCAAAATCTTTATATTCCACCATGAAAAACTGAGTGTTTATCATACTGTACTTTTAAAATAGACTCTCAGTAGTTTCTTTTTCATGAGTTATCTCCCTTCCTTCTCTCATTGTTCACTAACTTTTCTGGATGGCTGCAAAGCACCATACTGGCACAGTAAATTTGCTGGAATAGGATTCTTTCTAGAGGAAATATCTTCTTCACTGCAAGAGAAAGTCATACTTAAATACCAGCAAAATAGCTATCACCACCACATATATGAATTTCTGATTGGAGCATAAATATATGAGTAAGATGAAATGACAATCTATTGTAGATTAGGTTTTTTGAGGGGGGTTGAAAGTCCTGATAGTTAAAGTGAAAATTGAAAAAAGGCTGGGATTTATTTTTCTCATGGGCTGTACCTCAAGTTCTACAGGAAACCTGTAGAAGAAGAGTGCAAACCTTCACATTCAGTAAGACACATCAATCAAGAAAAGTTTTTCCTACATTTATTCACTACTGCAGAATGGTTTTCCCAGGAATACAGTGCAAGCTTAATTTTTGTTCAGATTTGTATTGGACTGATGCAATAACACACCTACTGTGCTTGAAACAGCAAACCTGTGAACAGGATTTTCTTTTGGGAAACAGTGCTCTGGTAGGAGCAACTAACACTATGAAGCAGATGGTTCTCAGTTTTCAGGCAGTGATGTTGGACTGGAGGTCAGGGCAACACATTGGCATGTTCATCCTTCACCCCATTCCTTTGAGGGTGGACATTTAAAATTAAAAATAAATGGCAAGAGAAGCAACTGGGACTTTGTGTTTTATACTTTAGAAAAATAATTTCACGTACTAACTTGGATGGTGAGGTAGAGAAATACAGTTAAATGAAACTGCCAAATCAGTTACTTGGAAACAGAACAGAAAGAAAATTCTAAAGAAAACTAAGATGATATAAATACTTTGTCGATATCAATGTTGTAGCAGTCTGTTTGGATAGCATATGCTGGGAAATGCAGTGAGGAATACTCATAAAAACACTAAAGGGAAGAAAAACTCCTTCTTCTGTGTATTTTTCTTAAAAGTGTTTTTGTCGCATTCAGTGCATTCTCCACTGTCCAAACTTTGGTTTTTTGTGGTAATTTCTATGGAAAGATAGGCAAAAAATGTAAATTTTCACATATTTTCAAAACAGCCTTCCCTTAAGTATCCTCCTTTCTGTGTATGTTTATAATTAAACCTTCTTCCCAGGGCAGGATTAGATAGAGTTTTTAGTTATAGTGAGGACCAGGTGAAAAAGTAACATTGCATCATAATTTGAGTAATTGTTTACCTGCATCCTGTATTGATGGAAATAATTTTTAATTCCACAGGAAAAAAAGGAGCCAAGCATTACTTCAAAGCTAGCAAAAATGTTATTACCTATTTATTTTGTAATGACTTGATACATCTATGTGATCAACACTTGCCAAGGACTTAGAAAAATAGCCCTAGATATTTTTCACTGTCCCTTTCACAGTGAGTGAAGAAAATTAGGATTATTAATAAATTCAGAAATGGGGAAAGCATTTCTCAATGAAAACTTTATCTACTTCTAATCAGCATTAGCATTTTTATTTCTTTTACTTAAATTTCAGTTTCACACTGTTATAGTAATATTGATATGGAAATTTAATTTCAGACACTAGAAGGACAAACAATACGGTATAAAAGACAATGAAGGCAGAAGACAGGCTCTCACCTTCATAAATGGCTGTAGATCAGAGGCTATGAATTTGATTTTATTCCTAAGACTATAACTCAGGGTGAAGAGCAAAAAAGATGTAAGACATGAGAAAGAAAAAAAAAAGAAAGAAGGCATGTACTGATACCCTGGGCCTACACAGTCAATATATCATTCCCATTTAAGCAAAAATACATATTTTCTGCATCTCTTTCAAGCAAATTAGACTTCAAAAGGATACCTATAAAAGTATTCTTCTTCAGCACTTTTTCAGGAATTTATTCAAGGATATTTATGAACAATTGTTTTCTCTATATTTGTTATTTTTCAGCTGATTAACAGATTGCTTGCAGAATCACAGAATCATTTCAATTGGAAAAGACCTCTAAGATTATTGAGTCCAACCTTTGATGTATCACCACCATGCCAACTACACCACAGCAGTCTAAGTACCATGTCCAGTCATTTCTTGAACACCTCCAGGGATGGTGACTCCACCACTGCCTGCCTTGGGCAGTCCATTCCAATGCTTCATGACCCTTTCTGTGAAGAAATTGCTGTCCTCTTGTCCTGTCTCCGGTTGCCTGGTGGAAGAGGGTGACTCCCACAACCTTCTTTCAGGAGAGAGTGACAAGGTCACCCCTGAGCCTCCTTTACTCCAGGCTAAACAACTCCAGCTTCTTCAGCCACTCCTCACAGGACTTGTGCTCCAAACCCTTCAGCAGCTCCATCACCCTTCTCTGGTCTCACTCCAGCATCTCTGTGTGTTTCTTGTAGTGGGGAGGCCCAAAACTGAACACGGCATTTGAGGGGTGGCCTCATCAGTGCTGATTACAGAGGGACAACCATTGCCCTGGTCCTGCTGGCCATGCTATTCAGGGTCAGTATTTTGCATACTTAACACCAGAATGTGGGTGAAACTCTAAAAGAATTACAAAATACCAAAAAAGTCACAGCATGATGTCTTATCAGTACAATATGACAGCAATTACAAGTTTTATTTTTTATTAAAGAGCCTCTTTTGTGAAATGAATATCACACTAGTATACCAGGAAATCAGATTTTTCTGAAGTTATCTACTCTTACATTCAAGGAGATGTTCACTTCTCCTTTTCATTTTTTCCTTGAAGGGAAGCTCTCTTCTTTCCGTCTGCCTTCCTGCTTCTTCCAACGACAGTCTTGGACTTGGCAGAGCTTCCTAAAGGCCCTAAATACCCTTGATCCTGGTAAAGTCAGCAATAAATTAATGTGCTTGGGTCTTGTGAAGAGCTGACTTGAATTTCTGTGTTTAGTTCCACACGGAGGTCCCAGAGGAATTGTGTGTGGCTGTAAGATCACACACTGCATGCATTCACACTGGAGTGATGGTGATATTTACAGAAGCATCAAAGTTCACAGCTGTCTGTCCTTTCATAGGTAATCAATAAATCATACGTCAGCTCTGGTGATTGTGCATGTCAAGTAACAAACAAGTCATCAGCATATAAGCTCTTAAAGATGGTGCATTGTTTTTGTGGTGGAAATGTGCTCTTGCTTAAAGAAAGAAATGGAGAAGGGAGGGAGGGAAGAAATTCCATCATTTGCTGCTATTTCTGACTTTGGTCAGGAAATGCAAAATGTTTATGGATAAGAACAGATCCCTCACAAGTAAAAGAAAAAGAAAAATCTGCATGATCTCTAAACTGCCCTACTTGTCACCAGCTGACAGATCTGGAAAATGAAAACCACTTTTGACATTTACTGATTTTATGCTACCAGATGGTGCATGGCACTTCCAGACCAATGTGATGGGGAAGATAGGAATGGATGGAAAACAAAGCAGATCGTAATTGTAAGCATCCTCTTTTATAATTCTGACCATTTGCCACTTCATAAATTAATCAATCAGATTTCTGATGTATGGTTCTAACTCTACTGAAAGTCAGACTAGAATAAACAGATCTGGTCTGCATCCCAGATGAAAAGAATTATTAAAAAAAAAATAAACAGAATTCTATGAAACTCTGGCATCAACTCTTTGCTTCCCCTGGTTCCCTTCTGACACAAAGGTATTTATGGGCTAAATTAGTGTTAATGTTTTGCTGGGCTTTATTCATATTATTAAGTGGCTTTGCAATAAACAGCTAGAAGTGGAAAACATTACAATTCTATTTCCCAGACTATAATTTTCTGCAGCAATAGAAATGCATTAGTCCTGACTTTGACTTCTCTTTTGCTAATAAGGGCATGTTTTAATGCATTTCTGAATCTACTATACTTCATCCTTCTGAGGTAGTTCATTAACTTGTTTCCAACTAATAAAACACAGGCAAATGCTGATGATCTGAGACCTGGAATTATATATAGCATCAAGGAGTTCCCCTCAAGATGGCACTACTGAACTGCTTCACATACCTCTGAACCCTTATGTAATCTTGTTTATACAACCTGAGGGTCATTTTAAAGCTAAGATCATACGATGCTAATTTGGCCAATGATTTTCATTTTCATTTTGGCAAAATGCCTCCTTTTTTGTCTAAGCACAGACATTTAAATGCAGTATTTTTTGCAGGCTCTGTCAATAGACTTGTAGTCAGGGAATACTTGTTAAAAAATAACTAGAATTATACTTTTTGGTCTGCCTTAGAAACCATGGACTGCTCTGAAATCTGCTACACAGATTTGTGTGCATGAGATTTACAGGCCTCTTCTCCTGTTGGTGGAGTCTCTAGATCTTTGCTTTGATATGTGAATTGAGAAGGTCGGTACAAAGTAAGGGTGAGAATGCAAAGGGTTTATTTTTCCAGAAGTTGCAAATAGAGGGAGTCCCAAGTCCCTGCACACTTCTATCTATCATGCTTAAGGAGGAAAACTTACCTTTCCATCACCCTGTTAGAGTCTCTTGAAAGTGTAGAAGTCAGAGGTCATACAGCATCTAGAGGTGAAAGGCCTGGACCAATGTCATTATTCTTCTCTGATCATAAACTTGGTAAGAAACGCACCTCAAACCTTCCCCTTGCTGTCCTGACTTTTGCATAATCACACAGTCTTCCAGACTGGAAGATTCATTGCAAAGAAATTCTGGACTATGATCAGCAGAGGCAGTCTGTAGAAAATAGATGCCTTCCTTGGTGTTTCCTTTTCTGACTTTCCACAGTTGTCCTCAATATCCTACTCTCTGAGAGGTCAGCTTTTCTTGACGATGTCGTAAAGAAATATTTTTCTGTGGGAAGTTCTCCAGAGAATTTCTATATAGTTTGGGAGAGGACATCAAGGAACACCTTACTGATCTGTATCAATGAACTGTAGAAAGAAAGTGAAAATATCAATGAACTGTAGGAAGAAACTGAGATAATATCATTTGCATTGGCAATCACTTTATAAACCACAGGGAAGAATCTGGTTATACTTCATTCAAGTGTTGTAGGAGATTAGATGAAATTATCCTCATTGCAGGACCAAAGAACCTGGCTATGCTATGCTAAAACTGTGCTCTGCCTTGAGTAGGCTGATTCATCATACCAAAACCTTATCTGTGTACCTATGAATGATGTGAAACAATCTGAGTAACACAGAACTAGGAAAAAGGCTTTACACTGAAAGATGAGTAGCATCTTAAGCACATACTCAGTTCAAAATATCTTGTGTTTTGTAACTCTTAAATGTCTCCTCCATGTAGATTAAATCTACATCTATTATGCATAAAAATTATTAGATTTTTTTTTAAGTTGTAGCAATCTGTAAGAAATGTACAAATTTGTGTGTGCCCTTCCTGTTATGTGGCACTGATATAGCTTAATCTGTGTTTAGCACAAAATTTATTCTATCCGTATGAGACTTCTAGGATCAGACCCTCTGGGACCAAAACCTGGTCTGCTTGATTTGATAAGGTATATCACCTCTCCCTCAAAAATGTTGCCTTCCCATAGGTGCAATTGCAGAGATCTCAAATTACTGTGAAAGGAGCTTCCTGCCTACATGTGGTGTTGCAACAAGAGATGGCCAGAACTCTTCACTGTAGGTGAACAGGGGCAAATTTTACCTAGCATACCCTGAGCTGAAAAAGCCCAATTTAAATAAAGATTCCTTAGACATCACTGGATATTTCCACAAATGGTGTCATGCAGAAAAATAATAATTTAGCATGAGCTGTGATGGAACAGTTGAGGGAAATAATACAAAGACAGCATGTGGGCCCTCTGACTTGAACAATGTTCCCTGAGGGAATCCATGAGAAGAGATTGCTACCCAGGATGCTGGAGGGTTAAGTTCTGTACTCACTGAGAATCACTGAGCATTACTACAAATCCCCAAATTAATACCATGGGTTTCACTCTCCATCTAATAAAAAATGGTATTTTCAGAATCTGGTGAATTTACTTAGGAACAAGTGGGTATTATCCATTGTATGTTTAACAGAAAGTTTGATTGATTGGTACATCTAACAAGCTTTTGGAAGATGGAGGAAGAAGTGCATATTGAACTATATTTGCTTTATAATGAAAGCCTAGACTCCAATCACAGTGTTTAAAATACACATTATAATTCCTGGGGTTTTTTTTTTGGTTTTTTTTGGTAAAGAAAATTGCCTGAATAAATCCTTTTGTCCTTCTCCTTCTATGAAAAATTTCTGTTGCTTCCTGGGCCTTAATCCCAAAAGCCCATATGCATGTGCTGCACTTCACAACATGGACCTTCTGACTGATTTATGTAAAACAACTTTGTGGAAATATTTTCAGAATTCACATCCTATGTCTACTGTGGCTGAGCTGCAGGACGTACTTTGCTGGTTGACTGCTCAGTGGTAGAATTATTATTGACTGCTGATGTTACTAGTGTGCTCACAGTGTCCTAAATGCTGTCCTTAGAAGGGACAGCCCCTTCCACAAAGTGTGATGGTTGGAAAAGGTATGAAATGGGGGATGAAGGGTAAGGGAGGAGGGCAGATAAAATGTGAAAATAAAGCTAGACACATTTCTAGTCTTCCAATACCTACTTTTCCTTTTGCAGAATGTTTCTGACTGTATGAAAGAATAACAGTTTCTAGGCATGCAGTAAGAAACTCAGAACATCACCTTAAAAATTACTTTCTGAAGGCATCATTACTGTCTTAGAATGACAAAATTTTTACTCCCACTGATCTATACCTATTATACTTGTCTCAGGTTTTTTTGGGTTTTCTATCCTTTCTCTTCCCACTCAGACTCCATTGCATGGCTATGATTTAGTAGCTTACTGAATGGTTCCTCTACTATCCATGCATTTGGTAAATACTACTTAAAATTATTCCTAGATTTAAGGATAACAAAAAGTAAAAAAGCAGAGGAAGAAATTGTATAAAAGCAGAGAAAAAAATAAGGTGCAAGCAAATCTTTGCATCTCAGCCAACTCAGCCTCTAAAAATGACCCACTCTTAATATATTGAACAATTCCTTTTGCTTAGGATATAATAGGTGCCAGTGAAAGGTGCAAGCAAGTGAACATCTAACAGCTAAATCTGTGATATCCATTCATGTATGGGATGGCTCTGCTTTCATCCTCTGCAGCAGTGCAATGTGAAACATCGTAGGAATTTCTGGTGAATGAATGGACTTGCAAGAATGGATGTGGGCAACTAGTAGATGTGTGATATGTCAATTTGATTCCGATGAGAAAGCAATATTCTCATGTCCAAGCTGAAGTAAAAAAGGCACTACTAAGCTAGGCTTTCTCAGAGAAGCAGCTCCACTGCTAGATGGAATCTAATCAATGCAAGCCTGCTTACAGAGAGGTTGGCATCAAAACGCAACAGCTGAAGTGTAGCAGATGGCTTGATCTGAAGGAGATGTAAACAGAGGCTGAATAACTAAGCATTGCATTCTGGAGATGTCAAAGTTTCCAGGCTGTAAAAAGTTTATTCTAAGTGCTCTTCTGAAAGCTCTTTTTGCTTTTGGCTACCTAAGTCCTGAACTCTACCCACGCTTTCTCCATGTGATATCTTAGAGGCATGTAAGATATCTGGTTTTCCAGTATGTGTTTGGTGAGTAGCTGTCCCTGAAAGGCTCTCACATGCAGAGGATTATCCTTTCTTTGCTTCTTTTACATGGATCCAGCCAGCTCTGGATGCTCTAGGGATTTTATTCTCAATAGTAAAGAAATACTGGAAAGGTGAGGAGAACACTGACATCAATACAGTTAAAGGATAGAGAAGTACAAGGGTGGAGTGGTGGATTCCAATTTCCTGCAGATCAGGGAAGTAACAAAATGCCCTTTTCCTTCTGCTCTGCTCACATTCCCAGCTTGCTCTGTAGAGCTTGCATATGAGGAAGGAGGTTTATGCCTACAGAATGGCAGAAAACTGGAAAGCAAGGCTGTGTGCAGCAATTGTCCATGAGGCAAGTAGATTTCTAGTAGTCCTCCAAAGAAATACACAGACTTGAAAGCTGTATGAGTCAGTCCTGATCTGTTCTGTGCATTTTCTGCTGCCTACTTCTTTTGTCATCTTCTCCCACTTGTGACTTGCACTTCTTTTCATATCACACTTCTGCTGAGAACTTTGCAGATTGTAAGGACCATTCATCTCTTTCAATATTCCCTTAAAACACTCTACCATTGAAAAGAAAAATTGTGAGATCTCTTCACCAACAATAACTGGCCTGTGCATCATATTCTGCAAGTGAGATAGTGAGGTGTTCATTCTCAATGTGCTCTCCAAAGGGGGAACCTGATGCTGTGTACACAGCAGTATCTTCCAAAGTCAGATAATTCAAACTGCTAGAGCAGGTGTTTTGACTAATCTTCAAGGAAAGGATAGCAAATGGCAGTGCAGAGTGGAATAATAGCTCATAGGCTGAGCCACTCCCTGGAAACTAAGAAAGGTCTATGAGGAGAACACTGTTTCCTGGCATGTGAGTAGTAGAGAATGAAATTCAATAGAAAAAATATGGTGAGGAAGTGTACTCAAATTTAAAGAATATGTCTAGTCTCTTGCTCTCAGCTTTAGTTAATTGCAATTGTTCTTAAAGGGTAAGTATATAATAAAGGATTTTTTTGTCTAATTTCTACCTTGCTTTGCAGGAATTCCAACTTGATGCCCTCTTAACTTTGGGTTACTGCCAGCAAAGCAGCTTAATTAGAGTAATATGCCTGTCTCCAATCATCAGCAGTGCAATTCTATGCCTTCTACTGCTGACTTTGTGAAAGGTCACCAAACAACACCTACAGAAGTCCCTTCAGTTCCTGCTCAGCAGGAATCCTTCTCACCACTGAAACAAGGATTTTTAGGTCATTCTTTGGACTCCTTTGGCTGTCTCTGAGGCATAAAGATGAAGGGTATTAAAATTAGAATTTAATGCCCCCTGACACTGACTGAATAAAGGCTAATTTCAATAGTGACTTTGGCTGATAGAGATAATCTCAAACCAAGCTATAAGGATATGTATGGTACTGAAAGAGATGGAATTTACAGGAAGAACAAAAACCTGTGCTTCAGCAAGCATTCAGATTGCAGTATTACCTAAGTGTGGGATTTTTTTCCCCTTTGTCAACAAAGCTAGAGGTAATCAACTTCAGTCTGAGACAGAATGTCATGGTAGAAATTAACCATGAATGACATTGGCCAATGTAATGATTTGCTCGTGAAATTACTATTAAAACGGACAATTTAGTTCTGGCATGTGGAAAATATTTTGCTGTAGTCTTGGGCACAGGCCACATGGGGAAATGAAAGTCTACATCTCTCTGAAAGTGTAATTGTGTGGTGTATACACAGACTATGGGTTCACATCAGCTTTGCTTTTAAATTCTGATGCACAGGTAAACATTCCCAATTGCAAAAGACTTTCTTCCAGATAAATATTTTTAAATGCTGAAGTGATCAGAAGTAAAATTGAGATACAAACTGAAATTAACACTTTTTGGTAAAATATGTTTTCCAAATTAGGTGCAATTTCACATTCAACTATAGCTAAATGCCCTCCCTTCCTGAAAGGAGGAAGATAGTGAATTACATAATTAAAGAATTAATAAGAGTTAAACAGAGACAGCCAATGACTGTGATTGTCTTTGAAGTCTGGCTGTTTTCACACAAGGTGTCTGAATGTTCTGTTCACTGTCAAATCCAGTGCTTTATCCTGAGCAGTCCATTTCACCTCCCTTTCCCTGAACTGAGTGCCACATCACTGAGATCTTGTCAGCACTCAGAAAGCCCAGGTGTTGCACTGATGGACATCAGCACATTTGAGACATCAGTTTCTCAGAGAACTCTGGGATTAGTTTTGTCCTTTTGGACTCAGCAGTTCCTTGCTTCCCTAGCTGCATCTTCCACTCGATGCCTTTCATTGCAAACTTTCCGTATCTTCTGGCTATGAATGAACACTTCAGTCTTCTGGTGCAAATTTAGTCCTTGTCAACTCCAAGGAACCCACTTAGGAGTGCTGCTCTGTGGAGTGCTGCACACTCTCAGCCGAGGCCTGATACAGGGCAGATGTTGTGCATGGGAGCTACCAATGGGAACCCTGTTTTTGTAACAGTTTGTCAAAATTCCCCTTCCTTCTGTTGCTGTGGAGTGAGTTCAGTACCAGACATTTGCTATGCTTTTCCTTAGGGATCTCATGCAGGATTTCAGACACTGTTTCCTATAGATATATATTTATGTGCATATTTATTTATTTATTTTGTTTGTTTGTTTGTTTGTTTGTTTATTTATGAACATAGACATCTGTATGTCTATGTAAGATTATATGATCCAGCTTGTTCAGATTCTTTTGGAGTAAATGCTGCTAGCATGCTGTTTTCTAAGCTTCAAATGTGGCTATTTGCCATATGCAAGGAAAATGTTATGACTTTGTTTAATAAAGCAAGGAAGAATTTCCAAGCTGGTCCAAAATAATCTAGGATCTGACCCTGGCCAATATCAGGCTTCAGAGAAAAATTTAAAGGATGCTGCAGTATGTATTTCTGGAACAAACTCGTTAATTATATAGAATAAACCAAACTTAGCTGCCACGGTTACTGAGTGAATATTAACCATCCATTGTAAGAAGACAGAACATGAGTGGAGTCAGCTGTTACCACCCCAAGTGATGTATGGAGTGTGAGGAGGTCAACACAGTCTCCAGCTCACTCCAAACTTTCTGCTTCTCACACAAACACATCATTTTCTTCAGTAGGGCAGCAGGGACTGCACATCCCTGACACTAATTAAACTGTGGAGTTGTTTGTCTCAGCTGTTTACAACTGAAGCGTTCATATGTATTCTCATAAATCTTGTTCGACTGGTTGCTTACCCACTTCTTCTCTGTGGTGTTTCTCAAACACACGAATTATAGCCTTTGCTTTCAGTTTCTGAAGCTCTGCAGCAGGGGAGTTTCTATACACTGACAATCAGATACCGATATTTACAGTGTATAATGAACTCCAAAACATCCATGAACTTACCGTCTGTTGGACAGCTTTCTCTCAATATCCTTTAAAGAAAAATCGCTGGTGGGGGGTTCAATTCAGAAAATGGGATTTCCTTCCCAGAGGTTCAGAAATGCCTTGGAGTCATATCCTTTCCCTGGTGTTTCATGTGAGTCTTTTGGACTTTCTGTGAGCCTACAGTTTCCCAACAGTGAGTGGGTTGTGCCAATCAAGCTTCAATCTCTGCTTGTCAGATGTGTCACTGGACCTGACTGCCACCTAAAAGTGAATTGGCACATTTCTGCCTGGGATCCACTCCTCACGGCTGACTTGTCCACAGTTACAGCTCATCACATAACACATAACACAACCATAACACAACCATACCATCAACTACTCAGAAAGGCAGCTCAAACACCAAGTGTGGGGTCACTGAAAAGGGTGGTGAGACCTGCAAATCTGCTTTGCTGGACTCTTCCTACTTCCCACACATCCTTCACTTTGAGGGAGGAAAGGATAGAAAGAAGATAACACAGATGGGTGCCTTTGATTTCCCTCAGGTCTGAAGTCCCTTTCCAAATGAGTAGCTCTGGACATGTGCCCTGAAGAGACAATACCTCCACAGCCATTGTGTTTGGGGTTTTATAATGCTGAGTTGCACAGTTTTTGCTGTGCATGTTTTTGCTGGGGGCTGCCAGAACCAGTGACTCTGCATGTTGCTCCTGCACCCAGGCACTCAAACATCTACATTGCTGAATGCACACCGTGCTAGGAAAGCATTATTTAGAATTAATTTTTTTGAATGAGTAACTATGAATATTAATTCAATTTTACTGAGGATATGTTAAAAGCCAAATTAAAATGTGTGCCTGATTTAAAAAACAAAACCCCACAAAACCTGAAAAGCATCTTTGTGAGATCTATTTAAATGTTTGGAGACAATTCTGAGACAAGCATCTAAATATAGTCGAGTGATTCAAGAGTTGCATTAGCCTACATGATACCAGCACTAACTTGTCTGGCAGACAGCCAAAGCTGCAGGGCCAGATTGAGAGCTGCTGGAAAGAGGACTTACTTGTCTTAAGGAAAGCAATGCCAGTTAATTTTATTCTTTTACATGTATATTACATGACTAAAATATGTAGAGAAAGAACATAGGATATAACTAACAACAAATGGTCTTCATTTCCGACTCACTGACATTCACATATTTTAAATGCTCTGCAAAATCCAATGTGTTTAGCTGAAAATTTCACATAATGCAAGTAGGATGCTTGTACAAATAAGTACTCTATAGCACAGTAAAAATTCTCAATATTGGAGCACCTCTTCTATGAAGACAGGTTGAGAGAGCTGGGGTTGTTCAGCTTGGAGAAGAGAAGGCTCCAGGAAGACCTTATAGCACCTTCTAGTACCTAAAAGAGGCTACAAGAGATGTGGAGAGGGGCTTTTTACATAGGCAGGTAGTGATAGGATGAGAGAAAATGGCTTTAAACTGACAGAGGGAAACTTTAGATTAGATAGTCTATATTTAGAAAGAAATTCTTTACTGTGACGATGGTGAGGCACTAGAACATCCTGCACAGAGAAGCTGTGGATGCCCCATCCCTGGAAGTGTTTAAGGTTGGAGGGGACTTTGAGCAGCCTGGTGTAATAGGTGTCCCTGCCCCTGGCAGGAAGATTGGAAAAAGGTCATCTTTAAGGTCCCTTCCAACCAAACCATTCTGTGCTTCTGTTATGCTATAAATAAGTGAATGCATGTTTTATGAAATAGTATAAGGGTATTCCAAGATCTTCAGTTTATTAGAGGCAAAGATCTCTCCAGAAATGTTTACTGACAAAAGAAACATCCTGAGTGACAATTCGTTTATGCCTTCCTTATGACCTATTTTTCCTCCTTATAAGTTACTATCCTTTATGGAATTGTGGATGGCTGAAGTAGCTCTTTCTGATCAACAAAACATTCCTGACATCTGCAAGGCTATTCAAAATCTTTTCCCATTTCACCTCAGCTGTAATCAGATTTTTCAGCCTTTCTGAAACACTGGGAGTCTCAGCTCAAATGTTAGATCTAGTCTTGAATCATTAAATCCTGTCAACAGCAAAAGATTTCCCTCATTGCAACCCTACTCTTTTTGGTGAGATACATCACTGGGAAATGGCTGCAGCAGTCCTACTTCTGACACTTCTGTAAAAGTATTGGCAGTGCTGGGAAGACCTGGGCATGAGGTAGAGCTGGTTCCCAGGCTCTAGAGTGACTCAAGTGCAGGGTGGGCTTTGTGGCAGGTCACTGTGCCCACTGGTATACCCAGCCAGTTATATGTAAGACAAGACCTTAGCATTTCTAATCCTGGGACCTTTGGATTTTATCCAAACCCTAGGTACCTTGCCTTCTTAACTCCTGTCCCAGCTTTGGATGCTTTCACATACCAGAGACTATGTTATTTTGTAATTGCTTGAATAAAAGTGCAGATGAAAATCAGTTAGAGCTGCACTATTGGCAGCAAATGAATTTCTCTTAGAAGCTATTACAGCTACCAACCCCAAATTATCCTCATCCCAGCTGGAGTGGTGCCTCAGTCAGCAATTCACCTTTTAGGATGTTTTTTGTGCGAATAAGAGAAGAAAGAACCTAATTGTCCTTTGTTGTAATTTTTATTGGTGCTTTTCCAGTGGATTTTTTTGCTTAACATTACAACAGAGTAACTCAGCAGCTTTTTGTGTGAATCCAAGTAACCATTTGGATTAACATCATTGCCATGGAAAATGGAGGCAAATCCTCATGGTGGACATTCAGCCCTTGGCTCATGCAGAATCTGACACAAGCACAAAGAAAAGGTGATTTCTTTGCTAAATTTTCGACAGGTTTTCAGCTTGAACTAGGTCAGTTGTGGCCACATCTCTGGTGTGGGATTCTGGATGCCGTGGTCCAGAAAAGCACTGGCAAGTATTGTGAGATACCCCAAGCATGTGAACAACAGTCCCAGAAGCACTTCATACTCCTCACTGACTGAATGTTTTCCCCACTGCTGCACAATCCCTGTTCTGAGCTGGTCATGGAAGCTTTTGGTACAGGGAAAGCAATTTAGGTCTGAGGAAGCTCAGCAATGCCGTCCCCAGCCACCAGCAATGCAGAAGGCAGTTCCATTCCTCCCCCTTCCCTGTGGGTGCACTGAGGCGTGGATCTCAGTTCCCTGTGGTGTTCATAGGTGCTGGCTGTAGAAATGCAGAGAGGCTTCCATTTCCAGTGAGTGCTCAGGATATTCAGCACTTTAGGAGCTGTTAGAAACTTGAAGGTTTGGTTGCTAATACAGGACTTTTCAGGCACATGTCCTTCTGCTTTTAGGGGTGAGAATCATTTGAAGAGCAAGAAGTGCAAGAGGGAAGAGGCTGAGACTCAGGGACACCAACACCAGACTGAAAGGCTTCAGAGGTGCTTGGGAGTTGCAGGGTCTGTGTCTCACTGAGACAGGGAATAGGAACAGGAAACAAGACACCGCTTTTCGGTGGTTGCATGACTTCAGTGAAAAACACCTCATTCACAGAACAGGACAGTTGTTTGAAGATAGGTAAAAATGGGGCAAAAAGGCCCACTAGGCACTTAACTAAGGAAACAACTAATAAATTTGCTTTCTTTGGAAGGAACTGTGTATTCTATTCCTGCAAGTCTTTCCACACTCAGGGTGAATTAAGCAGGCCATCCGTAGCTCTGCTCTGTGCAGGAGTGACAGAAGAAGGGCTAGCAATGTGGAAGTTCAGCTATCTTAAATGTCCAGGAAAAATCAGGGAGATTTAGCTTATGAGAGTCTGAACAAAGACAGTGTGGAAGCAGATTTTCATTTCCCCAGAATGTGGTCATTTCAATATAATTTTATTTCCTAAATCTGTTATGTTCTCTTTAGCAGCTTCTTGTATTTTTCAGTTCAGATCAGCTCTTTCAGTGAGGTTATTCTCAAAATGATGGTGTTATGTGACCCATGGCTACTAATTTCCATATCTAATTATTAAGTTTGCAACTAAATAAATGGGCTTTCTTTCAGCATAGTCTTATCTTATAAATTGAATTATAATCAGCATCCTTGGTCTGTCTGATCTTTGGAGCCCTTTGAGCTACAAGAGTTAAAATACATCAACTTCTGTCACACTAGAGAGCCCTGTAGCTAACATCTAATTTATCTGCTTTTAACTCTTCAGCCCAACTTCATGCTTACAGTTTTGAGAGAAGCCACTCTTTTGGAACAATCTCAGTCATCCTTGTAACATAGTAGCAACCCCTTCTAACCACTCTACTACTGTACTCCTATGTTTTCCTGTTATATCACTTAAAATGTGGCATTTCAAAACCATACCCTTCTTACATACCAATACATTCTTTGTGAAATATTACTCTGCACAATGTCCCATTGTTGGCAAGAAATTGAAACTGAGATGCTCGTTTAGGATCTTAGCCTAAGGTATTGCCATTTGTCTTAATATACAAAACTTTTGATGCATTGTTTTATATGTATTACCTGTATTTTTCTGTCACATGTGGTGGGACTGCATGTTACCCTGCCTAAATATGGATATTAGGAGAAAGACAGATGATATTAGGAAAAATATTTCAGGAAGTACATCTTCTTAATTGCACTGACTCAGTCCATCTCTTGTGACTAACCCTACGCAGACTTCAGGGTTACCGCTTGCCCTTCTGATCAATTCAGACATTTGCCTGCATCCAGGTGAGATGAATTGAGACCTAAGACATTATTCAGTTATGAAACATCCAAACTCAGCCCAGATTTCAAACTCAAGATCTTTTCAACTCTTGTCCTGACAGTGGCAACAGAGACTCTGTCAAATTGTTCTTCAGCTGTGCCTGTGCAGGTGTGGTTATGGTCTTTGGTGAGATTCCACTGAGTCTACTGGCTAAATAAGGTTTTAGAAGCATAATTCACTCTATCTATCTGTCTATCTATCTATCTATCTATCTATCTATCTATCTATCTATCATCTATCTATCATCTATCTATCATCTATCTATCATCTATCTATTATACATAATATAAGTAATAAATACATACTAGTAATCCCCTTAGTGATATGTGAGACAAAGTAGAGCCCAATTAATTTCTCTTCTATTCTTGGCAGTTTTGCAGAGGTGCTCAAAAAGTAACAAGTAGTATTTTCTGTAATGAAGTTACGTGTTTGTGATACAGAATACACAAATGAATAGGTCTGTTTCCAAAAGTCATCTCAATCTTACAAAACAGTTTCATAAAAGGATTGCCCTTTGTTAGTCCAGTAGAAAAAAATTTTTTTCAACTCACTCTTCCTCTTAGGTTTCTGAGGCCAGCTGAGTTGCATTGTCCTTGCCATTATCTCAAAGAAGATGCACACAATTAAATGTCATAGAAGGAAAATAGAATTTGTTGTGTTTCCTTCTGATGTGCTAATATTTGTTTGAAAGTCTCCTAGTTCAGTGCTTAGTATATTTCCACAATCTGTACATCTGTATGTGCAAGAATAACCAGAATGATGACATCCTGTTGTACCTAAAATAGACAAGACTAGCAAGAGGAGGTACCATGAAATGGCATTTGGTAAAAATTATTCACTCTCCCACAATCCTGTCTCCTGCCGTGTCCTTCATGTCCGTTATTGACCAGGTCTTCACTCGATGCAGAAAGTATCTCTTTGAGCCCATGCTTTAACTGCAATGATAAAGTAGGTCATTGATTAACTGGAAGTATGACAGGCAGCTCCTCCAGTCAGGTCGTGACGTACTGTAAGTCTTGAGGGAGGAGAGCAAGCAATGAATCAGTAATGTGAAAAGAAAGAAAGCCCACAGGTTTTAGTCTTTTGGGAGGACTTCTCTCGGCAGCATAGTTAGTAGCATTACCCTCAGCAAGTTGACGGCTATGCAAATTCACCAGAGAAGCTTTTCAGGTTTCCAAAAAAAGAAAAAGAAGAAACAAACAACTAAGATGAAATTCTCTTACCCAACTACAGTACCTAGGGAATTTTTTTACTTTGCAGGCAACCAACTCATATGGGTTACTCCTACTCATTGTTCTCTACTTTTGGGTATAATATATATAATTAAGCACTGTATAATTAAGCAGTTTTACATGCATTGGTTTCCACTGCACTGTCTTTTGGCAGCAATTCCTTAAGAGTCCTTGTCCTCAGCTCTGCTCCATGGCTACTCACCTTCTCTGGGCTTCCAAGACCTCAGTGGGAGATCCTTTGCATTGGTACACTCAGGGGAAGTCTCAGGGCTGCTCAACTCCAGCAGCACAGTGCAGGACAGTCCTGCAAGGATTTCTGCCACCCTATGCACCTCATTGCCCCAGTGTGACCATTGCCACAAGCCCCACAGATATCCTCTTCCTCTTCTTTCCTGTGCCCTTGCACTTTCCAAGCAAAAATTGCAGCACACACTGATCTTTCATTAGCTGGCTTGCACCATTAGTAACATCTAAGGAGGGGTGGTGCTTACACCACAGAGCAAGTCCCTGTCAGACTCTCACTGGGAAAAGAACAGAGATGTGTCTTTGACTGAGCCAGAGACTTATCCTGACCATGCTGAGTAGCCAGTATTCCCTCTTCCCCTGCCCCCACTGGATGATTTTTTGTTCCAAAGTTGCTCACCATATTCCATGGCTGGCATTGCTAGATGTCAAATCTGCTCTTCAGTCAGTTCAGAAAGCAGAACAATGTTGCCTCAGCACTATGCACTGTGTCATCCAGCAGCTTTCACACACACATTTGAAGTGATTTTTTTCCAAAGCATGGAAAATCTGCAATTTCTACTGCTGCCTCCTCACTGCCTCCCACTTTCCTACCCAATAAAAACTAGCTCAGCCACTTGCAAACTTTTTTTTTTTTTCAGATAGTAGCACTGCCCACAGTCAGTCTATATATTGTGTGCAGAAAGAGAAAATGAAACAACTGGCATTTATTTAGCTATTTTTGTCTTGCAGAGCTGTGGGACTCATCATCTCCCACGCACTTCTGTCTCACGTCCGAATCTCTGGTGCCCTGACAAATCCAGCCCTCCACACTCTCTGCCTGTAGCTGCAGCAGCCTGAGCTAAGCAGTGGCTATTTCCATAGGTTTAAGGGGGAAAAGTATACCCAAAAATGAACTCAAGTAGCATTGACTGGTTTTAATTAAAATCTATGATATTTGTTTTCATCACGATTACATAAATATGTAATATGTGAATAGAAATAAATATTACATAAACATGTCAACAAATAGTCAACAAATTACATAGAGAGCTATAAGATAGTCAGATTCTCAATATATTTGTGCAAAGAACTTGAAGCAGCATTGAGCACTGCCAGAGTGTGTGGGTCACTGTCAATGAACAAACATAATTTGATTCTGTCATAATTCAGCTTTATTTTTAGAAATTTTATTTGATTTTTTATCAATAAAGTAGGAAAATTAAAGAATGCTGAAAAATAGTTTAACATATTGCTGTGTTTGTTAAAAGTCATTATATGTAATAAATTAATTAATGAAACACTTTAGTCCAATCATTTTCTCTGGAGCTTACTTGCTTCTTTCCTTCTTCCATTCATTCCCTCTTTCTTTCTTTTTTATTTGAAATATCAGCATTTGTGCCTGATCGTGACATCCAGTTTATCCAATGTATCAGTAGGTCTGCGTGGCACAGCTCACAGTGTTTGATGCTATCAGTAACTCTTAGCTAATGATTACCTAAATGCTACAGCCATGAAAAAGATGTCCTAAAGTATATTAAATGAAGCAGCATTTAGTATATAAATGAAGTACTGGAAAATTACCAAGATTACTCAGCAGTTTCATTTTAGGAAATCTGCCTGTTGCTAGAATAGAAAAAGCCTTTACTAGTCCCTTTCCAGCAAGAACACAGAATACAAGGATACAGAACAAGCACGTATTTCCTTAGCTGAATTCATCCACTGTCTATTTAGACAGAGAGTGACATCAGAAGTGAATTTAGGAGTTACTAAATCAGAAAAACACTACACAGGCTATAAAGAATTTTAAGAAAAAGCATTCCAACCCCTTGGAGTAGGCCTTCTTGAACACTTCCACTGTCATGCTGCTAGTCAGTCACAGCAGCTGGAGTTCCCCTGGTCAGACCCCTGTGTGTGGTCTTGAGGGGACCGAGGTCCTGAGGTGCTTTTTCAGGCCAGATATATTCCATGACAGTGCAGCTGAAGTGAGGAACAGCTCTTACCCCAAGACATACCAAAAACCTGGACATGAAACCATCCCACCCTTCCAGGCAGCCTCAATGGGAGTAAGCAGAGATTGTCAGAACGCTTGGAAGTCTCCACTGTCCGGGCAAGTGAGACGCTGAACTGGGACAGTGGCTCTTCCATGTGGCCAAGGGATTTGCTCTTAAATGCACCAGAAAGGCAGAAAGCAGATAAAACCCGTGGTTTTCCCTCTTGTAGGCCTACTCGCTGGATTACTCACTCACAAGGGCTCTATCTCTGGAGGCAGTTTAGGTGTGAGTCTGTGAGCTCCAGTTTTGACATTTCTCCTGGGAGAGCTTGCGGTGAAAGAAAAGGAAATTCCACGTGCCTCCTCTAGGTTCTGGTGGCCTGTGCTGGCAGCGAGGTCCTTTTTCAAAGGTAACTCAAGAATTATTGTTTGTTATGTCATTGCATAAATATTGCAGTTAAATATTAAATAATCTTTGAAAAAAACCTTTGTTCTGAATCTGTTGTATGGTTACCAAAGTGGATTTCTCCTACTCATAGGAAGTTTGGAAATAAACTTCCCCACAATTACGGAAAATGTTAATTTCAATAGCTGATAGAAAGCATAAGGAAATGAGGATTTTGCCTCATTTTTGCTAAAATAATCTAGTGTTCATCAACCCACTTTAACTGTAAGGAAAACTGAAGAAAGAGCAATCTATCAGAAGACTGAGTATTGCTTCCAGCAACATTTGATAATGAGTTTACTAAAATAGACACGACTTTACATTTTTGTATAAAATACAGCTTAAAATATATTAAGCACATTGAATATTTTCTCTCTGTAGAAAGACTACATGCTGAGAATATATTCCAAAAAGATACATAAATGCATGTGCATAAGGGTATATTGCATATATACATATATACATATACATATATATATATATATATACACACGATATATATGTACGATAATGAGTTTTATGGGAGAAAATGTTTTCCACTCTCCCTGTTTACAGTCAAAAAGCAGCAATGTCCTGCAAGATTTTATTTTGAGTAAAATGATTGTAGTAAAGCTATTACTAAATAGTATTATTGAGTGACCATGCTTAAAGAAAAATATTTCTGATTTTCTTTGTGAGCTTTTTCTGTGACATGCTAGACATTAACAGATATGTTGCTAACTGATCTCATTTACAGCCTGGGTTAAGTGCTGAAATCTTTGGGCTGTGCGTGGGGATTTGGCAACCCTGCCTGCCCAGTGAGTAAACAGCACTGATGTTTGGTAAATGGGACTCTCAATTTGTCCTTGTGGTTGTATTTACAGGCTGGAAGGCCAAGTCCAACATTATGGTGCCTTTGACACTCAAAATCCACTCTGTCCTCAGAGCTTCTTGCAAAACCTTCAAGGGGCCTGTGTTCTTTTGCAAGGTGTGCCTAAAGGTTACCTGTTCTAATGACACTAATGTTCACTCCTCCATTCAGAGGGGCCCAAGGCTCCAGCAGAAGAGCTCCAGCTGTGGCTGAAGCCTTATAAAAGCAGGCAGAGTCAGCAGAGTCAGCAGCACTGCCAGGCGTACTCTCCTTTATACAGTGTATAGGAGTTAATACGTAATTCACAGAATTAAAAAAAGTCCAAACAAACCCAAATTTTTACTAAGCCTACTAGAACATAGCAATAGCAAATGAAGAGCAGCACTGAAATACTAAGTACATGATGTAGAGACAACTATAACCCTGGAGAACCAAAACATAGTAGGAATAAATCCAGGAAACATCCTTCACTTCAGAATAATGAAAGAACAAATTCAGAATGCATTTGCCACACTGTTGGGAGAGTGAGAAACAAGGGTCTGCAGCCTAAACAAAGAGGTTAAGCCATTTCTATTTACACAGATAGAACCAGGGCCTCTGTTGTGTAACTAGATTAGCTGATGTGAATTTGGCTGCATCTGTGTGGCATCAGTGCAGTAAGTGGGATCCAAGTGGATGACTAATCGTGGTAGGGAATTTGGTTTCCAGACTGGGCTGTGAGGTGGTCAGGCAGTCAAATAGCTGTGTATGGATATGCCTGTGAGCAATCCTAAGCCATTCACTACATCCTAAATGCAGACGTATTACTGGCGAAATTTCCCTAATCTTTGGCAAAATTAAAGACAATCTATGCATTAAAGCTCCAAAAATTCATATGAGAAGGAGTGAAATGTGCTTTACTTGTATTGCTGTTTTGCAACAATACAAGTTGGGGTATTTTGGGTAATTATATATCCTATATGAAATGACAGACTGGAAGAAAATGAAATCTGTTTCAGAGGTAAATGAAATATAGAGTATACAATTTAACCTTTCCCTGGAAATTAAGAAAAGTAGAGACGAGAAAACAGCAATAGTTTCAGCCTTACAAATGCTCATCTAATTTGCATTCAGTCTTTCAGTAAATGCCACAATTAAAAACTCCTTCAGAACAAAACTGACACGATTTTGCTTATTACACAGATGGTGATGTCAGCTACATAGCTTCATTTGTCATAGCATCTTATTACCCACTTGAAATTCTGAGTGATAGAAACAATTAAAATTGGAAGAGCAAAAAAAGCCTCCTCGTTTTTCAATCAAGTGATGAGAAATCCACCTGATAAGCCGATGTTGCTCAGTTGTTTGTCAGCGTAATGCAACTACCTAAATGATTTTATTTACAACCTGAGGCTTTCCTACCAGCTTATCATATCTGTGTTAGCTTTGCTTAATGAAAATAGCAAAACAGAGGGATTTTTTTTCTAACTCCACATTCTAAGCTGAGAACTACAATATTTTAGGAAAGTCGGGGCTGTCATTGTTGTCATCTAGACAAAAAGCAGGAGGGTGGCATTATTTTGTTACTGTGACATGTTTCTAAATGTACCTTGTGGATTCATATAACCATAGGATGGTATGTCTGCTGATGACTCATGCTGACTCACCCACTGAGCCAGAATTTACTGAGCCTTCTTCTGTGCCCACACACAGTGATATGATTTCCAGTCTGAGTGAATTCTTTAAAATTCAATTTAGTAGGCTTTAACTACAGAGTCAGATACGCTTCTTCAATAGTTGCCTTAATTTGTTTTTATGTCTTATTAAATGTGTGTTCAGATTATGTTTTGCAGAATGCTTTGAAATCAATTTTGAAATAATGTGGATAAGTGCAACTATGCTTTCCAGAGATGAAGGTCTGTCTGAAAGCACTGGAGGTAGAAGCATTGATAATCTACTGATGCCATGGACCTAAAGGCCTAATACATAATCACTGCCTCTCTGCTGTGGCTTTAGCAGCCATGCTTGTGGGCCTCAACTATGGTAAGTCCCTAGGCAAGGCAATGAAAAATTAATTTAAAAAAGACAAGTTGACCTGATTCTGTTTTTATTTTTAAGACTGAAAAACATATATTGCCCCACTGCAATCAACAGAATTAAATGGTATAGAAGTAGGTGTGAAAGCAATTCTTTAAATGCTACTACAGATGTCTTCAGAGGAATTTTACTTTTTCTGAAATAGTAGAAATTATATGGAAGATTTTAATGGGAACATGATCAGTCCCATTATTTGTCTGTCTCCAAATTCTGGTCAAAATCTGCTGTGGTGTAGCATCCTGAAAAGTAATTCCTGTTACAATATAGGCTGTGGTGACTGAGGAGACAACTACCCCAGTGAGATTCTCTCTTGGAACCAAATAAAAGCTTCTCTTCAATCTCATACTCTTTGATGAAGACTCCTATGTTTTGTTAAATCAGGATTTATAATACTCTCGTTCTGACTCCAGGATTCTTTACCCACCACACAAGCTAAGGGAGACAAAAAAATATTTTGCTTGGACTACTTCTGCATAATTTGCTTTTTAAACTCTTCTGACAAATGACTAATGAATGTTCAAACAACAGCAAATGAGATGCATGTATCCTCCCCCAAAATAAAAGTTATCAAATACTTCAGTAAGTTGATCAAGGTCTCTAGACTTTTCTCCACCTTTCCAATATTCTGAAAGAACAGTTGATGCCCCCAAGCCACATACCCTTCCCTCTTTCTCTGGGATTTTATGTTACTTCTCAAAAGTATGTCAGCTTTGACAGTGTTTTGGGGCTGTGTGTTTTACTTCCCTTGCTCCTGCAGTCAGTCAGGCATGATTCCTAATCATGCAAGAATTCATCTGTGATTCTGTCTTCTCATCCTTGGGGTTTACAGAATTGCCCTGTCCTCTAAATCTGAAAATGCTGGGTGAGTGGACACTTCATCCCCAGTGGTTTCAGCTTCACTGACTTCCTTGTACTTTGAGTGTACAATCTTTTGTTTTGCTTTTGGAGAACAAAACTTTGTCTTTAGTCATACCTTCCTGCCCGCATCATTGTTCACACAGGGCTTTCTTGTAATTCTGTCACTAGAATTCAGAAGCCCTTGGAATTAAATGTGTTTGAAAATAGAATATAACTTTTTTTTGTTACTTCAAACTTCAGTGATCATTAAGATTCTGTATGTAATGGAGCATGATACAAGGAGAACCGCACAGCTGTATGACAAGGTTTGAATAGAAGTTGAAATATGTGTTTCTCCCTGAGTCCCCACATGTTCTGGTCATTAACATTCCTTCTCTTGCTGTTGCACTGCCACTCACAGTCTCATTTGGTCCAAGGCCACCCACAATTTCTACCAAACAAGCACAAAGAACTCAGCTCTTCTATATTCCTGTGAGAGGGAAGCTCTGTAGTAGAGCTGCCCACTTTTGATATGCTACAACTTTCTCAATAAAAAGGAGAGGCCCATATACTGCACTCCATCCTTTGCTGCAGGACACAGCAATTTCCTGAAAGTGCCATAATTACTGAATGTATCCAACAGGTTCCTTGCAGCAAGTTCTCCATGTTGAAGAGATGAGTGCCCAAGAAATATAGCAGCTGAAAGTAGATAAGTATCTCCAAGTAATTCTGACATCTCACTGCTGGTCTCCTCTGGTCTCCTGCCTTCCAAGCAGTGCTACAGACCTGTGAGGAGAAAAGAGTGATTACTGGGTTAATTGTTCTGACAGTAGCTCATTTCTAAAAGCCCTCTTTCTCAAGGGGCTCTGGTACCTTCCTGTGATTTATTGCTAAGAGGGAAAGGGCTTCTAGAAAGAATGGTGGAAGAAATAGGCTATTGCCAGTACCAGAGCAAGTCATCTTGCCTACAGCCTATTCCAGAGAGCCACAGATTGAATAAATAAACCTAGAGGTCATAGCCACTGGATGTGATTTGATGTCTCTGCAAATACTGTATCTTCCTTTCTTTTACTCTTGATTTGCAAAAAATATAATGACAATGTGAAAGTGATGTACTGGTCATTGAAAAAAAGCAACATTTTTTTCAAGGAGTGAAAATTCTCAAGCCCCCTCTAGAAATGCAAATAAGCAGTTTATGGTGTTTAAGCTAATACTGGCCTATCTTAAGTAAACATATGTGATTGCAAAGCCTGTATCCAAAGGTCCCTCTCTAGCCGAATAAACAAGCACTGAGATTTTCTGTACCTCTGTAGCTTATTCACTGCTAGCATGCAGTTCTAAGTACCATACTGTGCTATGGAAGTGCCAGCAGTGTGTTTGGCAGTGTCCACTATGTACTTACCTCTGTGCTTATTACACTTCAGTTGTGGAACCTCTCTTAATTATTTTTATTTCAAACACTTTATGAAAAAGCTGACCTTATTAACATGTCAGAGCATTGTGTAGTAGTGCTCTCTGGTTATTATGTTGTTATTCTTTCTTTTCCAGCTGTCAGAATTTTGCTGTTGTTAGACCCTTTTGAAATGGACTGTAATATTTACATTTCTTGAATCTTTTTAGACGTGTAAAATACTCACTTGGCTTCTCCTGGCAGCTGTACACTCTGCAGTTCCCTGCGGCACTCTCATTTGACTGTCTTGGAGTTCCACCTGTTCCTCTGCCTCGCCCCTCCTTCCCTGTGATTCGTTGCATCCATGGCAGAGCTACAGCACTGTGTAACTTCCAAAAGATTTAATCTCAGTTGAGCACCTGCAATTGTGAAATCTCATGTGTTCAATAAATGCACCACTGGAAAGACTTCTCCCATAGTGTAACACTGACTTGCTATTTGTTAAGAACGACCTTGATTTTTCAAATTTCTCCTAGGTTATGGGTATCCTAAAGGTTTGTAAGCCAAGTCATTTATTTGGACATGATGCTTCTTTAGAAATAAATTCCTTGTGCTTGCCACTCTTACTTGAAATCACTGTTATAACAAATAATAATAAGTTATAACAAATAATAATAACATATATAATAATATATATGTTATATAATATATAATATTATATAATATAATAGATTACATTATAATAAGTTATAACAAATAATAATAACAAATAAATAAATAAGGGGGAAAAACTATACTAGTAAAGAGAGGATTAAGGTTCTGATTAAAACATGGAAACAAACACACTAACAAAAATCATAGAAACAAGAAAATTCAATTTCAATACGTACTTTGTTTTGGCAGTCACTCACAGCCTGCCCCGGGGAATCAAGGAGCCAGTACAGGATCAGGATCAGGATCTACTTCTCTGCTGGGTTTTTCCTGCCCCCGCCCAAAGCATGAGGGAATTCCCAACTGCGAGAGCGGCTAAACCTCAGAACATTTCTTTGGAGCATTGCCCTTTCCTTGCTTCCTTCAATATAGAAGCAATTCCAATAGATAGTATGGCAGTTTTGACCAACCAGAGTTGTTTAGGTGAATGCAAATGAAATCTGTTTTCTCTTGCCTCAAATGGAATAATCTCTGAGATGCAGTGATCCTTTGACATGTAATTTCCAAATGTAGGTTTACATTCCTGCTTGGAAAGTCAGTTGAATTATAACTTGATTTGGGTCTCCATTTCCCAGGCAGTGTAACTTCTTTCATCAACTTTCTTTTCATGCCTTTTTAAGATCTCCTAAATTAAATATAATAAACCTATTGACTGTACATCAGACCCTAATCTCATAGCTTGTGAGTAATGGATTGCTTTATTCATAGGGTTCAGACATGAAATGCCACTAATAATGATGATCAGTTTAGGGTCTGGAGCATTTTCTCAAATAATTTCATTCCTCTTCCTCACTTTATCGCATCAGAAACTTTGCAACCATCACAGTAACTTCCAACTCTAATTCCCTTAGCCATAGTTAATTATAGATACCCTGGCAGTTGCAGAGTTATTTATTCCAGAGTTTCTTGATCTTGAGCAGGCTAATCAGAGATCTTCTGGGGGCCCTTTCACTTTCAGAAATAGTGCTTTTAAAATGTCAAGTCCTATCATCAAGGTTTGTTGGTTTTGTTTCATTTTTGTACTGCAGAGTATAAAATTAAAGAAACTGCTCATTTCTGCAAAGTGGAACATTCACATTTAAATTCTGATATCCTCTTGTCACTAGCTTTCAATAATCTTTGAAATTAGAAAATCTTGTCTAAGAATTTTGAATATGCTTGTTTAGTTGGGAGATATGTTGCCTGTTAAAAAGGTGTGCTTTCCACATTTCTCTGACTTAGTAGTTCTCTGGTTGGCAAAAAGGGCTTTCCCAGTATGCTTATAGTAACTGACAGTCCTTTGGTGGAGTGTGGGAACAGAGTATGTAACCTTCATTGTGCAGAGAGTCAACTAGACTGTTCTTATTTTATATTTTCTCTCATATAACTGTAACTACTAATTTATTTTTGTGTTTCAGAAACATGAGATTTTTTTTTTTTTTTTTTTTTTTTTTTTTTTTTTTTTTTTGAGGGGAATCAGTCCTCTACTTCTTACCTGGCTTGTATTCCTGACAAGACTGGTGGCCCTCTGGCCCGAGCAGAGGTGACCCCAAAGGCTGTGATCATGATGCTGGTTTGTCTTTGCTGTAACAGGAGGGAATCAGAGCGCTCGGTACCTCAAAGGAAATAAACAGCACACTCCATGTTGACACTGTTATTATGGCTGGCATATTTTGATCATCTCATTTTCTCTTTGATACTCATGTACATTAAAGTGTGAACATTATCTTTAAGCTGCAATCTGATCTTACTGAGCTTTAAGTGCAGCGAAGGGCAGTGGATTTTCTCTTTGGCAGCAACACGAACAGCAGGAGCTCTGGAAATTGTAGTGGCAACAGCAGCTTCTGTTGTGACAGTTCTCTCGTAGGTCACCATGGTGAGAATGTATCTGAGTGTTACGTTTTTTTCCCTGTCCAGACACTAATACAATTTCTAGAATCCAGAATAGCTTATATAAATTATTACCCTTGACATGAATTATAGTCCTGCAGATATGCTAGCAAGAAATACACACATTTTCTTTTTTAGGAGGGATTTAATACCTAGACAAAGGATTTGACTTTTAAAATCTTAAAACAGTTGTTTTGTTGGTGTATAGTTGGAAAAAAACCCCAAACATCATTAATTGAAAAAAAAAAGGTAATAAGCAACAACATGGAACCTGGCCTACATTGTTTTGCTTTTCTTTGTGAAGATTCATTATATGCTTATATGTTTTAAAATTAAAAGTGTTAATGAACTGTACAAGACAACATGGGACATACATGGATGTTGCACGTGGAAAGCAAAGCTCTTTGCTCAGAGTTTAAATTGAAATAGCTGTAATGTGACAGTGTCTGACATGGGCAGCTTTGATGGTCAGGGACAGCACCCAACAAAATATTCTACAAAAATGCAGAAAAGGAATAATGAACTCTTTTTTTTTTTTTTTCCCTTGAATGAGGGGCTCCATTTGGAGTCAGTGTTACCCTTCCTGTCAATCCTATTCGTTATCTTTACCTCCCAAGCTGGTGTGCAGCCTGTTGATCTCACTGGAAGAGTTGGCTGTTGGCAGTTCTTTAACTGAGTCACCACCAAGTGTTTCCATTAGCAAATTCACAACAGTCCCATTTGCAGCTCTGGCCTGCTGGGTCACTACTTCTGGGGTTGAGCACCACTGGCATGGATACCAGCAGCACTGCTTAGCCATAATGAGATTTAAGAGAAAGGGGCCCTTCCCTTGCCACAAGCTGAATTTTCTTAGTTTGATTTCTGGCCACTTTTCCTTTCTACTTAAACTGGTATTCATCAGTTGTGTGCATGTATGAATTACTCAACAGTCCCTGCTGCAGTTCAGCAGAAACTTCAGGAAAAGTTTCAGTGCCCTACTGGACATGCATGGAGCTTCTGTCAGTAGACTGTTTTCCCCCCTTTGTCTTGGAAAAAAAAAAACCTCCTCAGGACCTGCTTTGTTCATTGTTAATGTTTCAAATGTATATTAGGGCTGCCCTTCACACTGCACAGTTTGGTTGCTGGTATTTTTCCCCTCAGAAGGATGGTGAGTCACATCTATTCCAGTTTAACAGCTCCTCTGATCTTAACAGAATGCCCTCAGCAGAAACATCCTTGAATGATACAAACCACTCACATAGACCAGATTGCTTGTGCCTGATGTGTTGCCCCATTCCAGGCAGCTTCACTTACCCATGAGAACAGTGTGTGCTGCAAGCCCCCACTCTCACTGGGGTCCTCAAGCTGTTATTCTTCCTCAGCAATGGGGATTAAGTAAGATGACAGTGAATGGAAATGTGGGAAGGTATTTTTAAAGTGCCACTGATTTTATGTGGGAAGGTATTTTTAAAATGTCAGTGATTTTATGAAGCAACCTTTGCCACTCTCCCAGGTAATTACTTCTCATAGTTACGGTAAGGAAAGGTAAAATATTAACAGTATTGACAATTAACAGTAATGAATTAATTGAATTAACAGTAATGATAATTCCAAATGAATTAGGAAATATCACAAAGATTAAATAGGAAGCTGTTAACTTGTCATTAGATTACTATTAGAGACTATGGTTAGGAAAGAAGTCTAAGTGGGCAGCAAAAAGTAGCAATGGAATTACATTGACAGTAAGAGATCTCAGTTAATATCTACATATTTCAATGATAAACTCTTCAGGCTTATTTTTATTTTTACTCTCATGCCTACTTTTAAATTTTCATTAGAATGGTCTCAGCTATAAAACTTTGTGTCTATGCAGCATTTGAAAGATGTTTGAAAATTGAGAGGCTATTGTTACCAGAACTCATCTATTTTATGGAGCTTAAAAGCAAGCTTGTTCAGGAAACTCGATTGACTCCTTCAATAACATAAGCTTAAAGATGATAAATATTTTACAGTTGACATGCTTAAGATTTTGGACTATCTTAAAACATACTAAGCTCTCTTAAAATACTTCAGTCAAAGGTAGAAAAGATTAATCTAAAGTCCAGATAGTCAGTGAAGAGCAAACTTGGGCAGTAATAAAGATGAAGACACATTAGGGATGGTAGATGAGAGGAGTCTAAGCAAAAGGTGGTATTCTAACACCAAAGCAAAATGTTTAGCAATATTTTAGACTAGAACAGGAGACATCTCAGCAAGAAATTAACAAAACTAACACTTCTGATCTGTGTCCTGTGCAACCTACAATACTGCACTGAGTTCTGAGCTTCCCAGTGGCAGAGAGGAAAAGTGTGAACACATGCTCACAAGTTACTGAGTTAGCCAGGCAAATTATTCCTTATCAGCAAGGATGCTATGGCAGCCTGTCATAGCTGAAATGAACACGTTTTCCTTCAGCAGCTGGGTGAGCTGGGAGCACACACAGAGGCAGCTATTACAGCTTGTCTGTGGCGTAGTAACTTATTAGGCCATGCTAAGTCATGGCTTAATTACAAACTGGCTTGACAGCTTGTGGCTGTCTGTCCCTACCCAATTTAACAACACGAACAAAGCTGAAATGAAGGCAACAGAAATAATCATGGCACAACAACCCCTTCAGTTTGTTACATCTCAAAGCCAGCTCATGGCTGCTTGTGTGCATCTCCAAATAAGTACTTCCACACTGCCAATTAAGTGCCCGTGTGAAGGCACTTAACCTGTTGCCCAGCCACGCTTAAGACTGCATTTGTCATTCTAATGCTGAAGCTGAATGACATTTCATATCATGCTGTGATAAACTACCATTTTCTGTCCTTCTTTGTCATCTTTTTGAAGTGATGAGCTCCCAGCAGCTAGCGAATATTTCTGATACTAAGGTCTTGCTTTTATACTCCTGCATTTCTATTTTTCCATCAGTTTAAATTTATGTGGTTTCCTAGTTTTCCTTACTGTTGATCCCCCTAAGCACTGGGTCATTTACAAATTTATTCCCACTTTCTTGTATCAGCATCATTAAAGAAAGTATCTAATAGGTTTAATCCCAAAACTTATCCTGGGCACTGGGGGAGTGTGAGGGGTTGTGATGGTAGGAAGAAAAGAGAACAACCTTTACTCAGACACCTCATTTCTGATCATTAGATTTTGCTTTATCCTCTATGGATACTCCATCACCTCCATTAGTCTCTGGTAGTGCTCTGCTAATTCCTGTCATCTCCTCCTTTATCTAGAAATTGAATGATATTATCAAAGGAAGATCTTAGGTTAATCTGGTAAGGCCTACCTTTAGCAAACAAACATTACACCTTCTCATTTCCTGACATACTTACTTTAAAAAGCTTACTACCAGACAAGTGATTTCATTTGACATGATTTTCTGACTTCTGGAATGGGCATTATCTGTTCTTTCTGCCCAGAAGCTGTAGACTGTGTTTTACTTTCATCTTATATGTAATACTAGCAATTTCTTTTCCCTCCTAGCTATTAGCCATCCTGCCCTCCAACCCCATGTTCAAGATCACCATCTTTACTGAAAATTGAGGCAAAAACACACATTTAGTTTTAGAATCAGATGCAGACTATTTCTAAACCCCACTTCTTCCTCAACGGAAAGCAACATTACTTCCTTCTTACACTATTATGTCACAGCTGGATAACATCTTGCTGTTTTTTCAGATGCCATATACTGTAAATCAACCTGATTTTCCAGATAAATTCTCCCTTCATTCTCCCACTTATTGATGTTTGAGATCCTTCCCGAACCAGACCTTTTTTCTGTTCAATGCTCTCCACTTATAATTCTTATCTCTCTCTTAATGCCACTTCTTTTCTACTTATGCCTTGAGGCTTCTACCTCAAAACAATTTTGCCTTCTGTGAGATACAGGATTCCAGTCATTTCGTTTCAAGGTACCTAAGGTTTCTTTCATGTTCAAGTTTCCATTATACAAGATGACTTTGTTGCCGGGTCTCTTCACTTATCACAGTTTTCCTTTCTGAAGTTGAGAATGTTCTATTTTCTTTCACCCCTACCTTTCATCATACAAGTTGTGATCACTGACTCCAGGGTTATTATTTACCATCAGGCCTTTGAGGGCATATTCCTGAACCACCCAAAAGCATTACTATTTACAGGCTCAGTGACAGTTTGGAGGAGAATTTAATTTACTACCACAGTCCAGAATGTCTGGCCCCAACTATGAGTAGCATGTATTCCCCAAATTATTAAATGAGAATTTGAAATCTCACTGGCTATTTCTTTGAAACAATAAGTACCATCTCTTCAACAATATGGAGTTTTCTAACTACCTCCAAACTTTCCACCTGGAGTCTGGAATGATCTTAGGGCCCTCTTCTCTCAGTAAAATCTGCAACCATCTTTTCCAAAAATATATTGGAACTAAATTTTTAGTTGTTTTATTATTTACCTTTTATTTGCAAAACATCGCTTCTTTAACATAGAATTTTATTTTTACTTCTGTGTTTGCTTAACCACAAATTCCCTCTAATCTACATGTTCTGGTTAGGAACTGAGTGTTCCTTTATCACAAGGAGGGTGTCCTGAACTGTTTTCTAAAATTTCTCCATGTTTTTTTCCCCAAAGTACTGGAAATAGTATATCCACTTTTCAATTATTTCATTTTGACACAGTAACATTACTTTTTGCCTTTGTCTGTATCTGTCCTTTTTTCTTTGCTACCCATCCTACATTCTTTCTATTCCCCATTGCTGTATTAACATTTAGTCTTCCTCTTGCTGAGCAAAACCAAGGCAAAATGTTACATGAAACTTTCAAAATTTTCCCTGTTCATTTCTTAATGTGAAGATGACCTTATTATCTGTGGTGATTTCCTTCCTTTCTTCAGAGATGGTGTAATCTAGAAGGGGTACACAAAGTGGTGAAGGACTAACTACTGTTGTTTAGTGAATTAGTTTTCATGGGAAGTTTACTCAGCTGAAAATGAAAGAGTTTGTTTGCTTTGCAGATAAAAAAGTAACCATCTACCATAAATATTGTCAGTGTCTGAGAATGCCTTCTTGTGAAACCAGAGCAGTCACCATTTGTCAAACTAGTATGAAGGCCAGTTAAAACACTAGATGTGTACATGCTTCAGACAACCAGCTAACTTTTAAAAAACAGAGGTAAAAGGAGAGAAAATTACATGAAAACACTTTCAGATCAAGTATCTTCCCAAAGGTACTGATTTTTGGCAGGACCTGATTTGCAGCTCATTAGTTTGAACATTAAACAAATGTAATTTTTGTGATCTGTCAACAGCTACTGCTAAAAGGACCAATCCTCTCACCATTAACAATAGAACATTCAAAAATGAGAATTTTAAAAACCCTATAGAAGAACTCACCTTCATTCCTCTTTAGTGCAGTATCAAAGCTGTTTGCAAATTACCTTTATCCCATACTATCTATTTCCCATTTATTACCATTTCTGTGTTATTTTAACATTTAACATTTTCTGTGTTAACCATTTCATAGTTATTCATAGTTATTTTCATCACCATTAGGGTAAAACAGGCATTGCATGTATTAAAAAGTGCCAACTCTTTCAGGCACGCACAAGATCCAACACACAAGTATTCCCACAAATATCCTGCCTTGGTAATCTTAAATGAAGCTTAACTGGAGCCAGCCATGAAATGGCACAAAATCCCTGGATTAGCCATTAACGCCACATTGCCACATACAAACCATTATTTCACCTACTTATTACTTCACCGCCCACCCCTGCTGCCTGTCACTGCTTCTTGCTTCTTGCCACACACACCTCTTGAGCAATGCCAGCGTTGAGTTTTAGCCCACAGAAACCAGCCAGATATGCACATTTTCTACTGATTAGGAATGTGCTGTTTACACTGGGTTATGGACTCTTGTGCACAGTGTAGGTTTTCAGTTAATCTCTAACATTTAAGCAGGTCATGTTTGAAAAGCAGTAGGGGATATCACTTATCACTTTAGAGAAAATGTAGGGTAATATTTATTATTTTGGGAAGTCCATTCTTCCCAAAGAATTGTAAAGGTTGTACATCTATCATCTAGTGTGATGATATGGAAAGCAAGTACTTTTCTTTTTCTAAATTTGTTATAAAACCATATATGAAATTAGAACTGTAGGTAAAAGGAAGGGGATCAGAACCCCTGTAAAACCTAGAAGCAAGGAGAAAGGCAGGATCAGAAGCTCTGAATGGCAACTAAAAGCCTAATTTGTGACTTCTTGTAGTATTTCTGTAGATTTTTGTTTTAGTTTTCAGTGGGGGGAAGAGTGGCTGTTACAGTAATTTAGAGGGAAGAGTCAGTAGTAGCTGAGTATACAATGTACATACTGAGCAAAATTATCTAATGCTACCCGGGGTATCTCTCTGGCAGGTGCCCAAGAAGCAAAGTAGAGGATGCAAACGGGGACCTGATAAAATTACAGCCCAGTTCCATACCTGCTGAAATCTGTGCAAGATATACCATTACTTTAAAGAGTGCCAAACTCTCAAAAAATTCCAAGTGAATCTCTTGAAATAAAAACAGTTTCAAAAATCCAAGAAATATCTAGGCTAAATAAATTTTGCATTAATCAACCCTAAGATACAGCGATTTTAAGCCAGATTTGTCACTGTTTTAATAATACATGAATTATATTTAAATGACTATGAGATATAAGCCTAAGGAAAGGGGAAAAAAAAAAGAAAAAAGATCCCTAGCTATATAAAAGTATCTTGAGTCCCAGATCATGTGGACACTGCAAAGTTAACTAGGTTGATTGGCAGCTGGGTCTGGGCACTCAAATTAGCTTGTCTGTGAGCAAGTTTTCTATGACAGAAGGGTAACCGCAGTCTCAGCATTCTGGCTCTTTCTGAACTGGCTCACGGGTGCCTGTGCTGAGGCAATCTAGGTTTCATTCTCATTCAGCTCTATCAGCTGGTAGGGAGGTCTGGGAAGCAGCACTGGCACACAGGGGTGAATATCCCATCTTCTCCGTGTGGAGTAGATGCATTTGAACCCACAGAGAGCAAAGCATCGGTTCATAGAGGCACGGCTGCATCGGTCACCTGAGCGAAAAAGCACCTTCAGAGCTCTGTGCAGGGATTTCTTAACGTGAGTGGTGGTGGGTGCCCATGACCTTGGAGGTAAAAGCTGCACAGCATTTTCTGCACTGTGGACATAACTCTGGAGGCTCTAGAAAAAGAATCCCATCATATGCCTATGTGGAAGACTGGGAGAAAATTTCAACTCCAGATAGAAAAGCTCCCATCTTTTTCAGGGTCAGTTCCTTTTGTAAACACTCCAGAAAATTAACAGATGAATAAATAAAAAAAAAACAGTGTTTTGAGCCGTGGTCTCAAGTCCTGCCTGTGACAGATGTTCACTCACTTCGATGTACTCAGTGTGTGGGGAGGAAACGCCTCAGCGTAAGGAAGGTGACAAGGGCATCAGCGAACTATGGTGTGTGAAGAGGCATGACATTTCTACAGACAGCATATTGAAGTTTGGGTACTCGAGAATGTAAGGCAAGGACATCCCTTCCAGCTTTCCAGGAAAGCCTAAAGGGTATGACTGCAGCAGCTGAACCGCCATACGGAACTCTAGGGGCAGGAGAGGGTCCGTCTACAGAGAGGTGAACCGCAGCTGGCTTCAGCCAGCCATTGACTGAGAAAGGTGGGAATAGCACGGGATTACGAGGGATCAGACAGATTTTCATGTTCTTTCCCGAATAAACCGTTTTGGTTTGGGGCAAGAAAGAAGCCGAAGGGCAGGCGAGCCCACGCAGGGTGCTCATGACGGCCTCCCGCGGCGAGGCTGTCGGTGCAGCCGGAGCGGCCGGCGGCGGGAGCAGCTGCCCATTGCCGCACTTCCCACCTGCCGTGACTCAGGGCTAAGAGGAGATTTAGGGGTGACCTTATCACCTTCTACAAGCACCGAAGGGAGGTTGTGGGGGTCGGCGTCTTTTCCCAGGCAAGTAGTGACAGGACGAGAGGAATTAGCCCCAAGCTTTGTCAGGGGAGGTTTAGGCTGGGCATCAGGAAGAATTTCTTCACAGAAGGGGAGGGTAGAAATTGGAATGGGTTACCCAGGGAGATGGTGTAGTCACCATCCCTGGAGGTGTTTAAGGAAACACTGGATGTGGCACCCGGTGCCACGGTCTAGTTACATGGTGGCGTTCGGTCACCGGTTGGACTCGATGAACTCAGGAGTCTTTTCCAACCTGATCGATTCTGTGTTTCAGTGATTCTACTCTGCAGGCGGCCCCGGTGTCAGCAGGGCTCGGTGGGGTACCAAGGGCGACCCCGAAACGCCTCACTCGGGCACCCGAGCGGGGCCGCGGACCCTCCGTCCCCTGAGCCGGGACACGGCGCTCGAGGCCCGCGGGCAGATGGGAACGCAGAGGACCGAGAAACCTCCAGTCTCGCTCTTCGGTGCCGTAACAGCAGCAGCCCCGCCGTCCCCGAGCGGCGCCGTGCGAGACGCTGCGGGTCCCGCCGGGGGTGCGAGGCCCCGCCCCCCCGGGAGGGACACCTGCCCCCGCGCGCCCTGATTGGCTGGCGGTGATGTAATCGCGCGCACATACGGGTACTCCCCACTGCCCCCCGTGGGGCACGGGGGAGGTCGCGCGCCTCTCGCCCGCCCCGCGACCAATCGCCGTGCGGAGCGGCTCGGCGCGCGGGCCGGACCGCGCTCGGCTGCCCCGCCGGCCGCGCTTGATTGGCAGGGGCGGCGGCCAATCAGGAGAAGGCACCCGCGGGTCGGTTCACGCCCCCTTGGCGAAGCGGCGGCCGGGGCGAGGGAGGCTGCGGGAGTGGCGGCGCTCGGAGCCAATGGCCTGCAGGCAAAGCGTGCCGCCGGGAGGGAGGGGATGTGGCGGCGGGAGGGAGGCTGGGTGGGGCGAGGGCGCTCGCTGACAGCCGCTTCCGTCAGTCCTGCCCGAGGCTGCGAGGCCGAAAAAAAAAAGTGCGGAGAAAGACGGAGTGCGTGCGCTGTCGTCTTGACTGACGAGCGCTGCAGCCAATAGTTACCAAAGCAGACGAGGGAGACCCAATCAGAGAAAAGCTTTTCGGCGGGGCCTGCGTGTGAGCGGCGAACGCATCTACCAATGACAGCGAGGAAGGGCTGTGCCGACGGGGCCGGCGGCCAATGGTCGGCGGGCCGGGGCGGGCGGGGTGAGCCTGGCCCCGCCCGGCTCTCCCGAGCGCGGTGACGCGGGCGGGGGGGGGACGGCGGCTCCAACATGTCCGCGCTGCTGGCGGCGCTCCGAGTGCGCGACCGGGCGGCGGCGGCGGCCGGCGGCGGCCAGCGCGGGGCGGCGCGCACCTGAGCGCGAGCCAGCACCGCCCGCACCCGCGCCGGGCCCCGCAGCGCCGCCGGGCGCCGGGGGACGCGGGGCGCACAGGTAGAGAGAGCGGCCGGGGCAGAGCGGGGGAAGGGGCTTAGCGGGCGGGCCGGGGCTAGGGCCGGGGCTGCGGCGCCGGGGGGGGGCAGCGAACATCGCGTGCGGTGGGTGCGCCCCCGGGGAGCGAGCGGGCGCCGCGAGGCCCGGCCGCCGCCTTCCTCCCGCCGCGGGAGAAGAGAGGGCCGGGGCCGCGCTGACACGGCCCAGGCCCCGCACGGCCCTGCGGCTGGGGAGCCGGCGGGCTCGGCCTCGTGTGGGTGGCACCGAGGAAGGCGCCGGAGGTGTCCGGCGTGTGCCGGCGGCTGCGGCCGGAGCCGGGCCGGGGGGCGGCCGGCGGGCTCGCGCACGTGCATTGGCCGGGCCCTGGGGAGTGTCGGGCCGGGCCCGTGTTACCGACGGGCTGGGCGGGTGGGGGACGGTGGCGAGCGGCGGGCACGGCCCCGGTGTCCGGGGAGAAGGTGCCGCGAGGCCTGGGTGCTTGTGACGAGCTGGGGATGAAATCACAGGCAGATGGGCAGTGCCTGGGAGCCTTTAGGCGAAAGGAGTTGAAAGCAGTTCTTACTTGTAGTTTGGAGCTTGCTGGCTCTGCGAACCCAGTGGATATACTTTTGTTATAATTTACAATAATACCTCTCCCGGAAGGAGGGCATCATTTTGATGAATTCAGTTGGAGGCAGCTAGAAAAATATGTACCTGTCTCGTTTTGTGTGCTGCGGTAGGTTGAGAGATGTGTTTATACCGTGGGGATGCAGGTGGTGGGTGAAACCACACCTGTTTTGGAGTAGTGGTACAGGAAGGCCTGTGAATTTAGGAGTAATCGGTAAACAGACTTCTGTGTGTTTTGAGAAATAAGGTGGTAAGTTGGCAGGCGTCTAAAGGCTATGGAGGAGGGAGGCTTTGGGTGGTAGGGAAGCTTGTGTACAAGTTACAGGTACAGTGGTAACAGGTTGCTACAAGGTTCTGAACTTGTTTTGTTTCGTGGCCAGTGTGGTTAGACTTAATGTGCGAGACCTTCGTGTGTAATATGAGCTGGTATGTGGACAGCAAGTCATGCGTGTTCCTACTGCCGTGCTTTGATTTGTTTGCTGCTCACACTGGGAGCTGAGAGAGATGCTTGGCTGTCACCAGCTCGGTGAGCTCGCTCTCTGGTGTGTGGACATGGGCTAGAGTAGCAAGCAACGTGGTCTGTGTCCTGGAAACCTGAGAGGAGCTGTGAGTTGATGTTTCACCTGTAATGAAATGGAAAGGCTGGATATTTGTTGTTTGGTTCGTGGAATACAAATGGGAAAACATGTAGCAAATGCCAGGTGTTGGGATCATGATAGTACTTTTTGGAGAAAAGTCAGCATGTGTGCCGGGGAGCTGTTGAACTGTAGTTATATGTTTTTGACAGGTATCAGGCACTCTAAATTTCTGTCTGTTAGATCATCAACACTGTCTTCTTGTTGGTAAATTTTCAAGGATGACTGTGGACTATAGGAAAGTGAAGGGGCTTGAGGCATATTTGGGTATGATTGAAAATGGGGGGAAGGATGAATTTGTACCCAGGGTGAAGATTATGTTAGGATATGTATACATGTGTGTATCAGGGGAATGGTATTTGTGCAAAAGGGAAACTGGAGTTTTCGTACTGCTGAGTTGGTTAGTCTGTGTATAGAGAGAGGAGGCAGGCGTTTTTGGCTGAGGCTGTGAAAAGTTGAAATGGTGTGGGGGAGGGATGATGAACTGGCTCCAGGGTCCTGTACAGGTTGGAGGCTGTGGGGATTCTTTGCTGCTCATAGTATGGAGACAAGTCTTTTATAGTTGTGACACCTGGTGAAAATGAAAAAAGTGAATAAAGATGATGAGGCAGTTGAGTACTGTTATGAATATTACTGGATTAAAGGAGGTTACAGGTCAGTCAAGGGGTTTCTGGTAAAGTGCTTTTTTTTGTTTGTTTATTTTGTTCTGTTTGTTTCACTGGATAAATTGACCATTAACTTTAAAGGTTAACTTTTGCTGAAACTAGCACTCATCATGGTGTTGACAGATCAGCAGCTAACTAAAAGCATTTAATGTGGTGTAGAAAAGCTCGTGTGTGTGTGTGTGTGTGTGTGTGTGTGTGTGTGTGTGGGCTTGGGCTCCAGTACATCCATTATGTGTATTTATTACATGCATTTTCTATACCGTAACACTTAACTGAGTTTGCATATCCAGAGTATATGAAGTGTTCTGTACTGGACTTGTGTTTGAGAGAGTGCATCAACACTTGAGGGTCAGAAGTTTGTGAAGAGATGATCCATTTAGAATGGAAGGCTGCTTGGATCAGTTGGAAATGAGGACTAATTACGTTTGTATTCCATGTTCTAAAGTTTGGGATAGTATGTTCTAGTTATTTGTGTAGTCCCTTACCTGTTCTGCAGATATTTAGAGGAGGCTGTTACATAGGGCAGTGATTTAATTAAGGCACACAACATCAGGATGAGGGAAACGTAATTAATGTAGTATGGAGAGGGCTGCATAGAGGGTGCTGAGAACCCATTTTTCTTTTGTAGTGGTAGCCATGAGGTGATCAGGTAGTGATGTAAGGAACAAGAGAAAGAAATGAGTAGTCTTGTAGTTATCCTGGACAATCCAGTTCTCTTCTTGTCTGGGGTGCATTGCTCTTTTAAGCTTTTCCAATGATAGTCACTAATGTGTGCTTCTGATTTAGTAAACTTGTCTCGAGAAATAAAAACCTATTACAATTGAAATTCAAGCCTGTGAAATGTGTGTGTTGAACAATCATTTCACATGCTCACTGTCAAAAACTACTGCTCTCAGGGGTCCAGTGGAGAGCAGAGAGTATTTCTGACATGAATCTGTTGCTTCCATATTACAAAAGGGAAAAGCACTAAAATCTGCTCTTAGTAGTGGATGTTAAAATCTGTGTTTATGAAGTACTTGTATTACTCTTTGGAGCAGGCCTTATTTAGACTGCATCAAGGGATGGGGTTGTGCATGGTACAGTATTGAATGTCCTCCTCGAATGGAGCAGACTGCAGCACACCTTGCTGAATGCTGCTGCTACAGTGTTCAACGGGGCAGGGGTGGGCTTGGTTTGTCAGTGTGATTTCTGTTGCTTGATTTGGTCTTAGGTTGTTTTTTGTGATTTTTTTTTTTTTTTTTTTTTTTTTTTTTTGTTGGTGGTTTTTTCTTTTTGGTTTCTTTAAAAAAAAAAACACTGAAAATGAAAATTGATCATTTGGTAGTGCCTTGCATGATCAGTCCAGTAGGAATGCTTAAATCTGCCATATAGGTTTACTGCTGTAGCTTGGGAAGTGGGAAATGGCTGTTCTTTTCCAGTCAGCACTGGAAGATAATTAGCTAACCATTGGGTTTTACAAGCATGGTCTCTTCCAAGTGAATGGGAAAGCCTTGGTGACAGAATCCAAGCTCCAGACTCCATGTTTCAACTGTGGAGAGTGATCACTGTAACAGGCTATGCATATCTTTGTATCCATGGTTGTTGTTTTTTGGTTTTTTTTTTCCCCTAGTATTTTTTTCCTTTCCTAGTATTGGTTCTTTCTGCCCACCACCTTAATCAAATATGCTCTATTTTGTTTGGGGCTTGTTTTTTTAGTTCTTGTCACTTGTCCACTGATCTCTCTGAATTCAGTGCTGCACTTCCCTGCTCTGTGGAAAAGAAGCATTCTTCAGATATTGGGCCTTTTAGCAACTGGAGTGATTCAATCTGAGTATTGTTCTTCTCAGTAAATTGGAGGAGAGCAGTGATAATTTCTTTGGAAAATAGTTGAAAACAAAACTTTTGCTGTCTTGGTTCTTTTCTTATGTGTTACTTTTTTAATTCTGTGCTTCAGTTTATGCTTGGTGGTCTTCATGATTTGGCTTATAGCTGTACAGCGTGTGAATTGTAACTTCTTCTTTCTCACTGTCTGTTAGCGGTGTGAATACAGCATAAATGTTTTATGCATCTTAGAGGAGTCAGGTTTAGCCCCAACCTCCAGCATCTCAGGTATACGTAAAATGTTCAGGGAATTTAATGTCAAAATCTAGACCAGTAATTGCAGCTTCTTAATAAAAAAAAAAAAAAAGCCACCCAAATAGAATGACTTCTTACTAGAGAAGCTGAGAAAGGAGAAATTGAAAGATGATCCCTGATGTAAGAACAAGGATGCAGAGTTTCCAGAAAGATTATCAGTACTGCTTTTACTTAACAGACAACTTTGCAAACTCCTTAGCTGTTTGCATGATGTTTTTCAGCCTTAGCCAGATGTCTAGTGTGGGAAACTTTATTCAAACTGCTTATAATTTGCTCAAGCCTTGTACAAATTTATATTTGTATCATATGATAAAGTCAGATAAATATTTGGAAGAATTTGAGTGTCACTCCAGACGAAAACTGGTCTGAAAATCTTCATGAAGATGGTAAGAAATTACTGAGCTGGGTAGCTCATCTCTAGTTTCTAGAGATGAGCGGTTCAGCTCATCTCAGTTTCTTGAGACATTATTGGCATGTTGAAACATAAGGGTTGCCAGTGAGTGTAGGTTAAATTAGTCTTCTGGCTCTTGGAAAACCCTGTGTTGGGAGGGAAAGCACAAAGATGTTTTAATGTAGAGAATGATGACAGAAGGGAAAATTCAGTGTCTCAGCAGACAGCAGCCTTTCTTATAATTTTGAAGGAAATTACTCAGGCCCAGGTATTTTTGTTCTGCTATGAAAATGTTATCCACAATTCTTTTTTTCCCTGTGCACCATTAGTTTCTCATTAACATTACCTCAGTGTGTCATTTTATGATGTCACTATGTTACTATCTCCTGGGGTAGATTCTATTCATCTTCGATGGGAAATAACTTTATTAATTGAATTTTCTTTCAAACAAATAGTACAACTAGGTGCTTAAGTCTGTTTTCACAAGAGTTAACGTGAAACAGACCAGAAAAACATCACTTAAGGATGTTTCAGGCTGGGCTGCTGGAGAATATAAAATGGCTTTTTAGTGAGTATGGTAATGACATGTCAAGAACTACAAACTTCCAGTTAAATCACAAAGGAAAGTGTCATTAGTTCTTTCAGTTTTCATGGGATTAGCATGTTAACAGAAAATGTCATCTTCAGTAATCCTACTTTTGTGTCTG